>NC_057808.1:565018511-565162995 GCF_018294505.1 Triticum aestivum
CACCGCCCCATCCTGAACCCTAAGATAGATAGTGGGGTACCTCTCCGGCGAGCCCCCCTCCCCGCTGCGGCTGGTTCTTCCTTCACCCCGGCGAGCCCCCCACCCCCTGAAAATCGACTGACCCAAAAGTCGATTAAGTCGACTGAAGTGTAGCTAAATCGGAGCAGCATCGCAAACAAGAGCAAGAGCGAGAGCAGCAGCGCGAGCAAGAGCAATAGCAAGAGCAGACCAGGCAGGGGACCGAGAGCAAGAGCAGAGCAGCAGCGAGAGCGAGAGCTAAAGCAGCAGCAGCTCCTACTGATGTGGACGTCGCCGCCGAGGGAGCGACGCCGTGGAGGAAGTGGCCGGCGACGCCGCCGTGGATGGAGCCGCGCCGTGTCGGCTCGGGACCGAGCACCGGCAGCACCGTGAGATCGAATCAAGAAGAAAATGTGGCGATTAGTGTACAACCTCTTTGGTGGCGCCGATTAGGCCGCAGCTTCATCCGAGAAACGGTGATGATGATGCTCTTCCGGTGGTGCAGGTGAAGATGGCGGTGTGGGAATGGAGGTGGCGCGAAAGACGAGGGGAACATCGGGGCAGCTCCTTGGAGGTGGAGGACGGGGTGGCTGAACCGGCGGGACGATGAGATCGACGACGGATCCTCATCCGGTACGGTGGATGAGGGACGTCGAGGTTTTGCTGTGGACGACGTCGTCGGGGAAGAGGCTCCGGCTGGGTGGCGGATGGAGCAGGGTGTGGGGTTTCGTCGCGGGTTTTCGCGGCCTCGGTGTACGAATGGGTGGGCGGATGGGATGGCAGTGGGGAACCATGGCTTAGAGACGCGCTTGTCCGAAATGTGGGGTAAGTTATGAAAGTACCCCCACCGATTTGAGGCGGTTCTTTCGGTTCAGGGGTACCACGGGCATTTCGCGTGTCGGGATTTCACAGGAGGTGGGAGTTTTCGCGCGCGTTGTAATTTCGGAATAGCAAGGCGCGGGTTGAGATGGAGGGAGTTGTCGGAGCACAACGAGACAATGATATATCTTAAATATTTCGGGGTAACAAGGTGCGGGTTGAAGAGGCGGGAGTCTCGCAGCACGATAGACAGAGACGCTAGCTTGAATTTTCGGCATAACAAGGCGCGGCTTGAAATTTCGGAAGAACAAGCTTAACGTGTACAAAAAAAAAGACAATTTGCACCTCAACACGCACAACACACACACAAACACCATTTAGACTACAGTAAGGTACACGTGCATTGCACGCATGAGATTTGGCAACCAAATTATGAATAAATACCACATTATAGCATGCAAGCTTTGAGTCATATATGCATGATGTAGATGTTCGTTTAATTCTTATAGTTCATTTCATTCAAAATCATCTAGTTTTTATAAGAAAGCTAATCTATTTTAAGATTCATGGAATTGTGCGTCGTAAGACATAAAGTAAAAACAAATAATGGGAAATCATGTAGAAAAACATTTGGGCAATTCTGATACGGAAGATTCTAGAACAAATAAGAAGCGCTTGTGTTTTGATGTTTGTGCATTATGCTTAAGTTCAACCATGGAGTCTTCTAGATTATACATGTGGCGAAATCTGGTGGAATCTAGATGATATCCAACGGCCAGTAGTGCTCAAATTTGCCATCTTTGGACCATCGGATTCGCCTCATCCAACGACCATCTTTCAAAGTTAAAGTTACCCGCACACAATATAAAAATATATAAAATATTATATATATATATATATATATATATATATATATATATAGGGTATAGATATAGATATGTGATGCGAAAGCCGCCCCATCATCTCCAATTAGAATAGTGTGTCCATGCACGGATGCGACGTGGCCAAATGATGTCTGCCATCGGTATCTCAAATTCAAATCAGTCTGACCTTGTTCAATGTGTATACATTACAACATGCTCGTTTCCAAACCACACCGTACAGATCTCCATTATATTCATGCATGCATGGGTTTCAAACATCAGGATCTCTTATTCAAATATTTGAATTCAACTACATTGATTATTACCTCACCTATTCTTTTACACCCACACAGTAGTCTTCTCTTTATAATTGTACCACTTTCTCTCGTGCATGCATGCACACACACTACCAGTCGGCATTATCCATCGCACGCATACAATCTTTTTCTTCAGGTCGGTCTCCCATGAAGGCACACACCCACACACATCCCCCTCTCCATCAGATCGGGCATTCTTTATCTCTCACGCGTGCATGCGCAACGATCGATGTTCCTCTATGTATGTGTGTATATAGCTAGGTCTTTCATAGTTTCCACACAAACCGATCAATCGATATATCCAGTGAGGTCTCACCCTCTTTCCCACGTCCACATCGATCAATCTATACCTCTCTATATAGGATTAACATATATAGCTAATACACCCACATTAATTATATATCCAACGTCCCCCTCTCATCATCCATGCCTTCCGCTTCATCTCTCAGACGCGTGCACAATGGCGAAGACAGGGGGCAGTAAGGGCCTTGCCCCCCTCCCCCCTAACATCACTATATATCGAGGCTAATATGAATGTGATCATTAGACAATTGCTGCTAAAAATGGTTTAAGTTCATGAATTGACCCTCCTCGTAAAGGATTAGCAATGCTTGGCCCCCTAACTCATTTATTTTTCATGGCTCCGCCACTGCGCGCAACAGCGCACGTGTTCGCCCCCTCTCTCTAAATATCGATCTCGCACTTGTGCATTCATTCATAGTCTCCCTCCACTCGGCCCTCGCACCATCTTCTAGCCCCCACCGGATTTTGCCACATGTACAATCTAGCAGACTCCATGGTTGAACTTAAGCATAATGCACAAACCTCAAAACAATAGTGGTTCTCTTTTGTTCTAGAATCTTCCGTATCATAACTGCCCAACCTTTTTTTCTAGTTGAATTTCCATTATTTGTTTTTACTTTATGCTTTACAACGCACAATTCCATGAATCATAAAATAGATTAAGGGCTTCTTTGATTCAAAGGATTCTCAAAGAAATTTTGGAGGATTCTAATCATTAGGAATTTTTCCTATCTTGGTTGTTTGATTCGTAGGATTGTAAACCATAGGAATTTTTCCATATGATTCATTTGCACTAGATTTCATAGGAAACATCCCATCCACTCAAACCTCTTTGAAAGAATTCTGCGTTTTTTCTATGCACAATCAAACACTCGTACAATCCTGTAGGATTCAAGACGACATTCCACTATAATCCCATGTTTTTCCTATTCCCGCGTTCTTAGCTTTTTTATAAAAACTAATTGATTTTGAATGAGAGGAACTATAAGAATTAAACGAAGGGCTACATCAGGCATATATGACTCAGAGCTTACATGCTATAGTGTGGTATTTATTCATAATTTGGTTGCAAAATCTGATGCGTGCAATGCACGTGTACCTTACTAGTACTTCGAGTATGTGCAAAACACGTAAATTAGAATACCAATGGCACGCTACACAATGTCTCTCTTACAGTTCATGAAGCCACGTGGCACATGTGGAGGCGTTGTCGCGACCTCCTTGCGTGGATTGATCACAGTGACGTGTTGCTGGTTCCAGAAGAATGTACTCGTCCTCCCTGAGCCATACTGGCGCTACCTGCACAAAGCGAAGATGTGCACGCATGCCACGCACACACTCATTCCCTCGCACGCACACGCGGGTACACGGGCGGACGCAATTTTGTACCAAGATCCACCCCATGTGATAATTTGACGCGTGTAAAGTCGTTCACTTCATTGATGGTCAATTAATACAGCGCATGCAAATTGAATGGACGTGAGGGCGGAAGAAAGACATTATTACTCCACTGCGCGCATGCGAGTAGTTAAATCATGGGTTGCTAGTAGTACTTCCATTGGTCTCCTTCGTATTTTGTGCCAATTTTTTACAGTAACATAATATTTACGCATTTGAGCAGTGTAGTATTTGAAATTTATGTTCCGCTAAACTCATCGGGAGCCGTTTCGGGCCACGAAACCAAAACCATCAATTAATCTTTACCTTGTTCCCATCACATTCGAAAGCCTGCTCACACCTACTAGTACGTACCAAACCTGAACGTGTTCCCACTATGCAGGTATTAGTACTAGTGCTAGTACTTAGGTTATAAAAAGGGGAACTACCTAACCGAAAATTACTCTATCTTTCCTCCTCATAAGTGCTTCTTCTTCGTCCATCGTTGCCATGGCCGGTGAGCAGAGCTCTAGGTCGAGAACTACTCGTAACAAGGGAGCGGCAACCAAGGCTGCAGAAAAAAAGAGAGGGCTCGCCGCCACACAGAGACCTCGAAAGATCTCTCACGGGCAGGCGATGGCTCCCAGGAGCGCCCTAGCCGCGGAGGCGAACATGCCGAGCCGGCGGAGCTGGAGTCGTTATCCCTCGACGGCATGCCCGATCAGCTCAATAAGTAGAAGGAGTTCATCCAAGGCTTGATGGAGTTGCTGAAGGAGAGCCTCGACGACATGCCCGCTGAGCTCAATCAGCAGGGGGAGTTGACCGCCGGCTTGGTGATGCTGCTGAAGAAGAGCATTGCCTCGGAGAAGAAGGCGACCGGCGAAATTCTGCGACTTCAGGAGGACAAGGCGAAGCTCTGCCATGAGATCGACCTGTTGAAGGAGAAGAACGCCGGTTGGAAGAAGCTGCATGAGAATAGTAGTTCCTCGATGAAGATGCTGCAGGCCCTCGTCATGGAACAGAAGGAGGAGTTGGCGAAGCTCCACATCGAGCACCCGACTGCTGTCAAGGTACGTAATGCGGCCGTGGAACAGATGATGAAGGCTCGCATCGAGAAATCCCGCGTCATGGACAAAATGAAGAAGATGGCGGAGGAGACACGCAAGGAGATGGAGGTCGTGGAGGCGATAAAGAAGCAGTTACGACTCCGCGGCGAATTAGATCATTTGGGGTGATAATCTTCCTTCTTCTTTTGCTCCTCTGTTTCATCTTTTGCTTCGGGTGTTTCGCCGCACGTGTCACGTTCTCTGCAAGGCATGAATAGAACAATGTTTTTTTGAGGGAATGAATAGAACAATGCTAACAATGAGATGACTAGTAAATTAGATCATTTTTATCGCCATATGGCACTGGGCTGCTGTGTTTCGTGCTCCACCGCCGCAGTACTACTCCAGTGGAAAACTTGAGTATACCGCACGGTTCTTTGCTCCTCCTCGATCAGGTCGTCGGCGCATTTATACGAGCAGTCAAATCACAAGGCCCCGCCTTCCAGCAGTAATGACCCGTCAAATCACAAAGGCCCTCGCCTCTCGTGAAACCGACCAAGCTAGACTGCCCCGCCCTCTAGCCTTTTAAAAAATGTATACTTTTGTACAGCAGTAGTATCGATGGATTGCGCCATGGAGCAAAACTTGAAATAAAAAACGTGGTACATATAGAGAGCGCTCGTCGCCAAATTATGCATATAGTACTATTAAAAAGGCTAGTCACAATAATGGTGTCCAGCACAACCCATCCCTCAAATAAACCTAAGAGGGTGCTTGGATACGTTTTAGTCCCATGACTAAAAGTAGTGGGACTAAAACATGCTAGCCTCACCCATGCTTGGATCCAAATACTAAAAAGGCTAAAATCAAGTTAATGAGCATTTATTATCCTCCAAACCCTCCAATCCAGAACTCGCCTGTGTTAAAGGAGAGGAGTTAAATGAGTAGAGAGAGGACTAATCCACATTTTAGTAGGGGTACCCCTGACAAAATTTTTAGTCTCAAGACTAGTTTTAGCCCCTCTTCAGTCAGGGGTGCTTGGAACTTTAGCCTCTTAAAGAGACTATTTTTAGTCAGACTAAAATAAGTCCCTTGGATCCAAGCACCCTCTAAGCATCCTGGAATTCTTTGACAAAACTAAGCACCCTAAAATTCTTTGCTTGAACCGCACACTTGGCTGTTGCTCTTCATCCAACCCTTGTAGATATTGAAGCAAAGGTAGCCATCCATTGCAGCGTAGTGGATGTGGTCTATATCTAGTACATTCCGCTGCCATGCATGACGATGAAACATGTATGGAGGTTTCTCTAGTTTACCGTACGAAGGATGAACCATGGCTCCTGCCAGGGTCAGCATTGAAGGCTGACGAGAGGACACCAGCCGATTCTTCTGGAGGTCGAAGGTGTTGCCTACAACGAGGCCTATCCGACGCAGGACTTCTTTGTCGTTATCAAAGTCTACAGTAACGAATTTGACTAGGTTGCTCTCGAGGAAGTCCTTAAAATCCTGGCACTCAACGTCGGCATGGCATATGTGGTAGACCAAGCATAAGTCATGCATGCAAACCTGGATCACGGCGGGCTTCTTCCTCTCTTCGTCCTTTAGATCCTTCTCTCATCCCAGGACTATGGTGTACTCAACATCTAGCCCAGCGACCCACTCATCATCTGAGTCTTCGAACATGCGTCTGAAGCGAGAAAGGCATCCTTTCACCGTCGCGGAAGAACGGGTGTAGATGACATCGAACTCATCGTCGGTGATGGTTCTAACCTTGTACTCACCGCCGATTGTGGAGATTTGGGACGCCATGCATTTGGGAGGAGGGTTAGGATTAGTGGAACTGCCGTAATGTGAATGGACGGGACGACTAGGAGCGAACCGCCGTAGTATTGAAGGACGTGCGGGGACGAGTAGGAGCGAACTGCCAGCGCGCGAACGGCAGGGTAGTGGCTTTCCATTCTCCCATGATACGGGCTTCCGAGAGCCCTTGGATCTGAGATCAAACGGTTGCATGGCGTGATTCTAGACCTATGGGTGAATATCCTATCCTGGAGGGTTATTCTGCAAATTTTCAGCAACTTAGCATGCGACCATTTGATCTCTGATCCAAGGGCTGCCAGCAGCCCGTATCATGGTCGCGCCTACCATGACCGTCGCGTCGCTCGCGCGGTCGCGCCCTTGGAGATTTAACACGGTGCGTTAGGCTATCTGATGTTGGCATGTCATACATAGTCATCACTTAGTCACTCATACTACAACAAGGTTGGCTATAAGGTTGGCTATAAGTGTAATTTTTTTACTCCTCTCTATCTCTTTCTTCGTACTCCCTCCGTCCCATAATATAAGAACGTTTTTGACACTAGTGTAGTGCCAAAAACGTTCTTATATTATGGGACACAGGGAGTACTAGTATTTATTGCATTTGCCAAGGAGTGACCTCTTCCAATGAAATGGTGTTGCTAAGTTTGCTTCATTTAATTAGCTATAGACTCAAAATTGTCTTTTCACCTAGGTACACGCGCTTAGCACCGTTTCTTCCTTGGGTCACCAAACTAGTCTCTCTCTTCTTGATTAACTTGCCACATCAGACTTTATGCCTATGTGGCAAGCTTAAGCACCTGTAGAAGCAAGTAAAAGTAAGTACAATAGTGCGCTTTACATGGCATTTTTGCATATGTGGAGGAAAGAGAGGCAAGGAAAAAGTGGAGAAGTGGGCTCTCATGCAAGAGCCAGCCTCTACTACATGGTGGAGCATTGGGAGAGGCACCTGTATGGAGGTGGTCAGGAATCGGGAGACTCACGCCGGTCGTAGCGCCGCAGTTAAAATGATAATGGCAAGTCAAATCACGGGGCCCCACCTATCCAGCAGTAACTCGTTGTCAAATCACACAGCCCTACGTTTGCAGCAGCCTACTCCCTCGTCTTCTCGCGTCTCTGTCGAACCGACTAGGCGGAACTGCCCCGCCTACCGCGCAGGAAAAGCCCCGCCCTCGACTTTTAAATAGTATACAGTATACTACTTTTGTATCCATGGATTGCGCCCGTGCCATGGATGAAAGCGTCTAGAAAACAGCGGTACACATGTACGGAATATACAGCACGCCCGTCGCGTTCGCGTCGCACCCCAGACGGTCGGTCGGTCTGGCACGCTGCTCTCCGAATGGAACGCGCGTCATATTGCGTTTGCACACACATGTGGGACGGCAATTGAGAACCGACCATAGGCACACTCCCCGGCCCCGCAAGTCGGGTGACTTAATAGAAGAGGGAGACGAGCGATAGTACTAGAGAAGTGTTGTACTACGTTGGTGCCTGGACGATCCCTGCAAGACACGGAAGATCAGTTCGTCCATGCATGTGACCAGACTCCAGCAGACACGCCTGTATTGGCTATCGTCTACATATCGTGCAGGCTGTGTTGTACATGGCTGTAGTTGTGGTGAGAAATCTAAAAAAAGGTTTCTTGTCATCTCGCAAAATTAGGTGTCATGTGCTTCAGATCACTGCGTGGGTTAAACAGCGACAACTGAGTTGGGCTAGTCATTGGGGCACATGCATGAACAGTGACTACTCGGCTGCCATCTAGGTCAAGCCGGCTATGTTAATTAGGACATCTATCGACGGACCCCTTTTCTACGAGTTTATCTTTAATTTGAGCTTTGTTCATCGTCTAGTTTGTCCGTCGGGATTCATGTTGTCTCCTTTGGGCAGTGAGGTTATGATTTCTTGTCATGTGGCATTTTCTCGTGTTATATGTTATAATCCGGCGCTTCAGATCAAAATGACGACAACTGCGCCTCCGGGCCACGTGCATGAAGACTTCTCGACAGTCATTGACGAGGTCAAGCCGGCTCCGGTAGACAAAAGAAAACTAGTACTACTCCACTATATAGGCAGGAGCCTCCGCGCTTGCTTGCTAGTGTTGCTCTCTTCGCACATAAAATATATGTTATACGTTGCAAAAATAATATAATTTGAAAGTACATTCAGATACGAACCAAACGATACAATTTTTGGTGACATGCATTCACATTTTGCTTGTCAAATACAGTACGTGGTCAAACTTTGACCCAAAATACGCAAAACAACAAAAAAAATACTTCCAAGACCAGCGCCGCTCTTCCGCTCGTCTCCTCTTAAACCACCGCCGCTCCTCTCCTGTTCCAATTTAAATGCAGCGCCGCTCCTCTCCTCTTCCATTTCAAAACCACCGCCCCTCCTCTCCTGTTCCAGTCCAAAACCAGCGTCGATCCTCTCCCGTTCTAATCCAAAACCAGCGCTGCTCCTCTCCTCTCCCATTCAAAAACCACCGCCGGTGAGTGAAGGTGCTGTGGAGAAGTAGATCGATGGAGGAGTACAACCGATACATGAGGATCGCAGACGGCGACCCTGTGAAGCTAGCTAGGATGTTGGAGATACAGTCTTGGTTTGACAACAAGGACCAACTAGCGGCGACGGCGACATCCATGGCCAAATATCTGCAACAGAGCGAAAAGGCGGCGATACTCCCGGAGGGAGTCGCACCGGAGTACATAGAGCTGCTCCTCTGGGCCATGGAGCAAATAGATTCACCGAATCCGATCGTGAGGGAGCGGTGGTGGGAGTATCGATCCCAGATGGAGCATCCACCAGAGATTGAAGGATCGAGCATCTACAGGGTGCCGTTTGTGAGGGTGTCCTGCCAGAGCGAGCCGGTGGAGTCTTCGTCGACCGAACCCAACTACAAGAGGAGAAAAGCAGTTGGCCCGACGACGCTTCCCCGCCATCGTCTCCCTCGCCGTTCACATCGTCTCACGGGGTGGCTGTCTGCCGCCGAGGAATAGGAGGGTGCTGCCCCCCCAGCCCAATAGTCGGGCAGGTTGTGAATTGTCAGGAGGAGCTTAGGGTTGTCAGTATTTGCAGGTTGTGAATTGTGTTTTGTGTTGTGTATTTTGAGAGTACTTTCAGATATGAATGTCTTTTGAATTTCAGATTTGCAGTATTGAGCATATGAAGTATTTTATGAATTCTAGAGATCTATTTTTAGCACAAAAATGTAGTTTCATAGGAGTATAAAAGTGCAGACAATGTGATTCTCAGAGAAGAAACTGCAAGTTTCAGTTTCAGATAAGAAACTACTAGTTCAGTTTCAGATAAGAAACTGCAACTTTCAGAGGCAGATCATTTATATTAACACAGCCTTTTCAAATAGGGTTAACATCATGTTGGAAGTTTTATTCATGGTCGAAAATGGAACTACCAGCCAGTTAACATCATGCTGATCAACATTCATGCATAGCACATCTTCATATGATGCACAGTCAAAATGCCCACACAATGTCGAGTGTGCGAAACACAGAGAAAACGAGGGACGAAGTTTTGGCAAGTGTTGGACGTGGTTTTGTGCTGCCCCGTCTAGGCCTGCTCCCTCCTCCCCGCGGCCGGCTCTGCTGCCCGCAGGCCTCACCGCCCCACCGTACTCCCATCGCTGGCCTAGCCATCCCTCTACTCACCCATACCTGCTGTTATTCTCCGGCGACGGCAGACGAACCAGTAAACCCTCGTACAGTCGTACTCCCCTCCGCGTGGGAAACAACTGCCGAGTCTTCCCTGCCTCCGTGTCGTTCCCTTCGTAGGCCTCACCGTCGTCCACCGCCCTGGTGCTCTCGGCGCGGCCTGGTCAATGTGGTCAACGACCGACATGCATCTGAAGTGGACTGTACGTGGAGAGGCCGACAACTGGGTCCACAACCGCATGCAAGGAAATGCCTCCTTATTACACGCAAAATAATGATTCCTCCACCTGACATCAGGGACCCACCGAAAGGGCCTCTGTATTTCGCGAAAAAACATTACCGCTGCTGACAGCTCGGACCCACCAGCTATATCTTCGCACGCAAGGAAGTGCCTCCTTATTATGCACAAAAAATGAATACTCCCCCTGCTAGCTGGGATCCACCATGGTGGGAGGCTGACTTGTGTGCCTACTAAGTTGACTGGGACGGGGGCCTTTGTCAACTTTAGTCAATATGAACGATTCTAGCTCCAGTGACCGTACGATGTCCATCCAATGGCTGTAGTGCTTCTTCAACCTCTTGTCTTCTTGCTCCAGCCGCCCAAAGCAGCGCCTGTCGTGCCGCATGCTCCTGCCTCCCGTGGCCGGCTGTGCTGCCGCGGAGGCCTCACCGCCCCTACTATTCCCACCGCTGGCCAGGCCCTGCGGCGACGGCAGCCTCACACCCCAGCCGAACCAGTGAACCCTCGTACTCCTCTCCGCGCGGGCTTGCACTGCCGCGTCTTCCCCGGCTCCCCGTCGTCCCCTTCCTAGGCCTCGCCGTCGTCCACCGCCCTGGTGCTCTCGGCGCGGCGTGGTCAACGTGGTTAAGGAACGACTTCCATCGGACGTGGACTGTACGTGGAGAGGCTGACAGCTGGGTCCACGACCGCAGCAAGGAAGTGCCTCCTTATTACGCGGAAAATAATGATTCCTCCACCTGACAGCTGGGACCCACCGGACGGGCCACTGTATTTCACGAAAAAAACGTTTCCCCCTGACTGCTGGGACCCACCAGCTACATCTTTGCACGCAAGGAAGTGCGTCCGGGCAAAAAAAAATGATTCGCCCCCCTGACTGCTGGGACCCACCAGCTACATCTTCGCAGGCAAGGAAGTGCCTTTTTTTTGTGAAACAAGTGCCTGACAGTCGGGACCCACCTGGTCGAAGCGTACGTAGCGTTGTCATTCTGGTCGCGAACGTGTACGTACATATATACTGGTGGATGTAGAGGCGCGCACGTGTCGTAGTTGAGGCGCGTACGTGTCGTAGTAGAGGCGCGCACGTAGCATGTACACGTAGGTACAGCGGCCAGGGTGCAAGAAAGAAAATACGGCCACGTATGTGTACATACGGGCGGGGTCTCGAACACCTACTCGCGCATACGTACGGCCAGGGCTCGTGTACATGGCTGGGTCAGAACGGAGAAACAGCATCGTCGTCATGTTCATGGGGAGGCAACGGAATGCGTCGTGTTCATGGGGAGGCAACGGAATGCGTCGTGTTCATGGGGAGGGGTGTGGCGTACCGCAAAACGGAGAAAACGGACCTCCTACGGTCGAAACGGGGTCCTGTTGATCGAGAGGAGTGTGGCGTACCGCAAAACGGAGGAAACGGACCTCCTACGGTCGAAACAAGGGTCCTGTTGATCGGGAGGGGTGTGGCGTACCGCAAAACGGAGGAAACGGACCTCCTACGGTCGAAACGGGGGTCCTGTTGATCGGGAGGGGTGTGGCGTACCGCAAAACGGACGAAATGGACCTCCTACGGTCGAAACGGGGGTCCTGTTGATCGGGAGGGGTGTGTCGTACTGCAAAACGGACGAAACGGACCTCCTACGGTCGAAACGGGGGTCCTGTTCATCGGGAGGGGTGTGGCGTATCGCAAAACAGGACTCCACGAGATACTGTTCATCTCCACCGTCGACCTCCTCTAGCCTCCACGGGCTACCGTCGACCTCCTCCAGCCTCCACGGGCTCCTGTTCATCCAGCCTCCACCGCACGCTACTCCACCGGCTACTGTTCAACCACCCCTCCACGGGCACCCCTCCACCGTCTACTGTTCATCTAGCCCTCCACACCATGGGGTCTTGTTCAACCACCCCTCCACGGGCACCCCTCCACCGTCTACTGTTCATCCAGCCCTCCACCACACCACGGGGTCCTATTCATCCAGAGGCAACGCCACCGCTCACTGTTCATCCAAACCCCCCCGCAACGCTCACTGTTCATCCCAGAGGCAGCATCGATCGGCTTCAGTTAGCAGCAGTAGCGAAGGAATCGCTCGATTAGGTTCAGTTAACAGCCATCGATCGATCGCTCGGGTTCAGTAACGCGTAGCCTGCAGTGCAATCGCTCGGGTTCAGTTAGAGCCCAACGCCTCGCTCGGGTTCAGTTAGAGCCAACGCCTCGCACACACGCGCGTACGTGTACGAGAGAAACGTGCATCGCTCGGCCCCCGACCTCCCACCGTAACCGGGAACTCCCCGAAATTTTCCTCGCCCTCGCTTCTACCACGGTTTTTCCCATCATGGACGGCCCAAAGAATGTCATGCAGCTGCGTCTCCGGCCCGCCCAGGACGAAAAGCCCATTTTTTGTCATAGAAGTGGGAGCCCACCACATCTATGATGATACCGGGTTTTGTCACAATTATCGTCATAGAAGTGTCATATGTATGACAGAAATAATTTCGTTCGGCCCAAAATGTCATGGATGTGTCTTTTTTTTGTAGTGATAGAAGCATGTTTACTAATGAGTTTAAGTTCACCTTTAACTCTAGACATATAATCACCCAAGTATTCAATCATATAAACATTTTGTTTTAATTGTCTACCAAAATAAGCATTAAAGTCTTCTTGCCTAACCATAAAGTTATCAAACTCATCCAAATATTGGCTAGCAAACTTAGTAGGAGGGATTTCTGCTTTATCATATCTATAGAGAGAATTTACCTTTACTACCTGTGTCGGGTTATCAAGACCATGTGTTTCTTCAACAGGTGGTAAATTAAGACCATGTATTTCTTCAATAGGAGGTAAATTCTGAACATCTTCAGCTTTAATACCTTTTTCTTTCATAGATTTCTTTGCCTCTTGCATATCTTCAGGACTAAGAAATAGAACACCCCTCTTCTTCGGAGTTGGCTTAGGAATAGGCTCAGGAATTGACTCAGGAAGTGTCCAATTATTTTCATTGGTCAACATATTATTCGATAGTATTTCAACTTCATCTGGTGTTCTTTCCCTGAAAACAGAACCAGCACAACTATCCAGGTAATCTTCGGAAGCATCGGTTATTCCATTATAAAAGATATCAAGTATTTCATTTTTCTTAAGAGGATGATCAGGCAAAGCATTAAGTAACTTGAGAAGCCTCCCCCAAGCTTGTGGGAGACTCTCTTCTTCAATTTGCACAAAATTATATATTTCCCTTAAAGCAGCTTGTTTCTTATGAGTAGGGAAATATTTAGCAGAGAAGTAATAAATCATATCCTGGGGACTACGCACACAACCAGGATCAAGAGAATTAAACCATATCTTAGCATCATAGTAGGTGACTATAGACTTGCAAGATAGGATCAACCTAGTAAGCCAAACCAAACTGATAATTCGAAGAGACTTGCAAATATAACCAATCATACATAAAAGAATTCAGAGGAGATTCAAATATTGTTCATAGATAATCTTAATCATAAACCCACAATTCATCGGATCTCGACAAACACACCGCAAAAAGAAGAGTTACATCAAATAGATCTCCAAGAGAATCGAGGAGAACTTTGTATTGAGATCCAAAGAGAGAGAAGAAGCCATCTAGCTAATAACTATGGACCCGAAGGTCTGAGGTAAACTACTCACACATCATCGGAGAGGCTATGGTGTTGATGTAGAAGCCCTCCTTGATCAAGGCCCCCTCCGGTGGAGCGCCGGAAAAGGCCCCAAGATGGGATCTCACGAGTACATAAGGTTGCGGCCGTGGAAATAGGGTTTTGGCTCTCGCTCTGATGGTTTGGGGGTACATAGGTATATATATGAGGAAGAAGTAGGTCGGTGGACCCACGAGGGGCCCATGAGGGTGGAGGGCGCGCCTAGGGGGGGGGGGTAGGCGCATCTCCCTGCATCATGGCTTCCATGTTGGTTGCTTGACGTCCACTCCAAGTCCTCTGGATCACGTTTGTTCTGAAAATCATGTTCCCGAAGGTTTCATTCCGTTTGGACTCTGTTTGATATCCTTTTCCTTCGAAACACTGAAATAGGCAAAAAAACAACAATTCGTGCTGGGCCTCTGGTTAATAGGTTAGTCCCAAAAATAATATAAAAGTCTATAATAAAGCCCATTAAACATCCAAAACAGAATATAATATAGCATGGAACAATAAAAAATTATAGATACGTTGGAGACGTATCAAGCATCCCCAAGCTTAATTCCTACTCGTCCTCGAGTAGGTAAATGATAAAAACAGAATTTTTGATGTGGAATGTGATACGTCTCCATCGTATCTATAATTTTTGATTGCTCCATGCCAATATTATTCAACTTTCATATACTTTTTGGCAACTTTTTATACTATTTTTGGGACTAACATATTGATCCAGTGCCCAGTGCCAGTTCCTGTTTGTTGCATGTTTTATGTTTCGCAGAATATCCATATCAAACGGAATCCAAACGGGATAAAAACGGATGGAGCTTATTTTGGGAATATTTGGAAAATTCCAGAAGAAAAATCCACGCGAGACGGTGCCCGAGGTGGCCACGAGGCAGGGGGCGCCCCTGCCCCCCTGGGCGCGCCCCTGACCCTCGTGGGCCACCCGTAAGGCAGTTGATGCCCTTCTTCGGCCGCAAGAAAGCTAATTTTTGGTAAAAAATCACGGCGAAGGTTTCAGTCCAATCGGAGTTACGGATCTCCATATACATACGAAACGGTGAAAGGGCAGCAGAACAGAGCGCAGAAATAGAGCGATAGATCCAATCTCGGAGGGGCTCTCGCCCCTCCCACGCCATGGAGGCCAAGGACCAGAGGGGAAACCCTTCTCCCATCTAGGGAGGAGGTCAAGGAAGAAGAAGACGAAGGGGACCCCTCTCCCCTTCTCTTCCGGTGGCGCCGGAACGCTATCGTGGCCATCATCATCACCGCAATCTTCACCAACAACTTCACCGCCATCATCACCAACTCTTCCCCTTCTATGCAGCGGTGTAACCTCTCTCTTACCCGCTGTAATCTCTACTTAAACAGGGTGCTCAACGCTGTATATTATTTCCCAATGATGTATGGCTATCCTATGATGTTTGAGTAGATCCGTTTTGTCCTATGGGCTATTTGATGATCAAGATTGGTTTGAGTTGCATATTTTATTATTGGTGCTGTCCTATGGTGCTCTCCGTGTCGCGCAAGCGTGAGGGATTCCCGCTGTAGGGTTTGCAATATGTTCATGATTTGCTTATGGTGGGTGGCGTGAGTGACAGAAGCACAGACCCGAGTAAGTAGGTTGTTTGCGTATGGGATAAAGGGGACTTGATGCTTTAATGCTATTGTTGGATTTTTTACCTTAATGATCTTTAGTAGTTGCGGATGCTTGCTAGAGTTCCAATCATAAGTGCATATGATCCAAGTAGAGAAAGTATGTTAGCTTATGCCTCTCCCTCAAATAAAATTGCAATAATGATTACCGGTCTAGTTATCGATTGCCTAGGGACAAATAACTTTCTCGTAACAAAAAGCTCTCTACTAAAACTAATTTAGTTGTGTCTTTATCTAAACAGCCCCTACTTTTATTTACGCTCTCTTTATTATCTTGCAAACCTATCCAAAAACACCTACAAAGTACTTCTAGTTTTATACTTGTTCTAGTTAAAGCGAACGTCAAGCGTGCGTAGAGTTGTATCGGTGGTCGATAGAACTTGAGGGAATATTTGTTTTACCTTTAGCTCCTCGTTGGGTTCGACACTCTTACTTATCGAAAGAGGCTACAATTGATCCCCTATACTTGTGGGTTATCAAGAACTTTTTCTGGCGCCGTTGCCGGGGAGCAATAGCGTGGGGTGAATATTCTCGTGTGTGCTTGTTTGCTTTATCACTAAGTAATTTTTATTTGCTGTTCTTAGTTGTTCTTTATCTTTAGTTATGGATATGGAACACGAAATACCAAAAAAATTAGGTGTACTTGCTGCTCATGGAGATGGGGAACCTCCTAAAACCCTCGATGCTGGTTATGTGAAAGATATTATGTACTACTTTAATAATCCTGAGAAAACCCCATTCAATTATGTAATGGGAGTAACGTTGGATCAACGTGAATACTTTAGGGATTACCGCTTGACACAAAAAGGGAAACTATTATGGGATCAAATTCATATATTGAAGTGGTATGCTAGGCAACTATGCTTGAGTTATGATTATACTTGTTGCTCTAGGATGAAGGCTCCGCACCTTCCCTTTTCATGCAAATTTAATGATAATAAAACCTTAGCTTCTTATGCTAATGGTATATATGATTACTATGATGTGGAGCAAATAGAAGAATTTGTTGCTTTTATGGGTGCTTATGAAATTGAATCTATGTTTAAAGAGTTTGAAGATTTTGATGATGCTGCTTATAGACCTGAAAATTTAGCTATCCTCAAATATTGCTATGAGAACTATGAATACAATTCCGATATTAATGCGCTCATTGAGAAAGTCTCCGCTGTCCAAGAAGAGACTAATATTTTGCAGGAATCTATGGAAGAAGAAATTGATGAAACTGTGAGCTCATTGGATGAAAAAGATGAGGAGGAGAGCGAAGAACAAAAGGAGAAGAGCGGATTAGCTACCCGTTCCCACCTTCTAATGAGAGTAACTCTTTAAGTCATACATTGTTTAATTTCCGTTTGTGCTTACCGAAGGATGATTGCTATGATCTTGAAATATCCCTTTTTGATGATGCTTGCTATGCTTGTGGCCAAGATGCCAATATGAATTATGCTTATGGAGATGAACTTTCTATAGTTCCTTATGTTAAACATGAAATTGTTGCTATTGCACCCACGCATGATAGTCCTATTATATTTTTGAATTCTCCCGACTACACTATATCGGAGAAGTTTGCACTTATTAAGGATTATATTGATGGGTTGCCTTTTACTATTACACATGATGATTTTGATGAATCTAATATGCATGTGCTTGCTGCTCCTACTTGCAATTATTATGAGAGAGGAACTATATCTCCGCCTCTCCATGTTACCAATACGATAAAATTGCAAGAAACTATTTATACTATGCATTGGCCTTTACTATGCGTGCATGAATTGTTCTTTTATGACATGCCGATGCATAGGAAGAGAGTTAGACTTCGTCATTGCTTGATATATGTTTCTTTGTGCTCACTACTAAATTACAAATCATTGTTAATTAAAATTGGCTTTGATATACCTTGGGATCCGGGTGGATCCATTACTTGAGCACTATATGCCTAGCTTAATGGCTTTAAAGAAAGCGCTGCCAGGGAGACAACCCGGAAGTTTTAGAGAGTCATTTAGTTCTGTTGAGTGCTTTTATATAGTTTAAAAACAACAAAAATAAAGAGGGGAACCCAAAACTTTTTCAAAAAGGAAAGTGAAAGTGAGAAAGACGAGCATTGTTGAAGTGGGAGCTAGCCTTGAACTTTGTTCATGCTCACGGAAACTTTGTGAATATTGATTACAGAAACTTTTCAACAAAAATAATTATCCCCTTGTAAAATTCCATTGTATTATAAAAATAATGTGCCAAGGTTTTCCTTTAGGATGTTTACAATGCTTGTTGGTTTGTGCGGTGCAGGACAGAAACTTTGGCTGTAGTGCGCGATTTTTAATGTTTTACTGGAATGTCAAACGGTTCTGATTCTTTTTGTACTGTCTTTCTATACAAATTGTTTATTTTTCCTAATTTTCGCAGTATTTGTCAAGTATCAGAAGTATGGTGAATGTTCAGATTATTACAGACTGTTCTATTTTAGACAGATTCTGTTTTTGATGCATAGTTTGCTTGTTTTGATGAAACTATCAATTTATATCAGTGGATTAAGCCATGAAAAAGTTATATTACAGTAGACACAATGCAAAAACAAAATATGAATTGGTTTGCAACAGTACTTAGAGTGGTGATTTGCTTTATTATACTAACGGATCTTACCGAGTTTTCTGTTGAAGTTTTCTGTGGATGAAGTGTTCGATGATCGAGAAGGTTTCGATGTGAGAAGAAGGAAGAGATGCAAGAGCTCAAGCTTGGGGATGCCCAAGGCACCCCAAGTAAATATTCAAGGAGACTCAAGCGTCTAAGCTTAGGGATGCCCCGGAAGGCATCCCCTCTTTCTTCAACAAATATCGGTATGTTTTCGGATTCGTTTCATTCATGTGATATGTGCAAATCTTGGAGCGTCTTTTGCATTTAGTTTTCACTTTTCTTTTATGCACCATTCTGGTATGAGATAGTCCTTGGTTGATTTATATAATGCTCTTTGCACTTCACTTATATCTTTTGAGTATGGCTTTATATAATGCTTCATGTGCTTCACTTATATCATTTGAAGTTTGGATTGCCTGTTTCTCTTTACATAGAAAACCGCCATTTGTAGAATGCTCTTTTGTGTCACTTATACTTGTTAGAGCATGGGCATATCTTTTGTAGAAAGAATTAAACTCTCTTGCTTCACTTATATCTATTTAGAGAGATGACAGGAACTGGTCATTCACATGGTTAGTCATAAAATCCTACATAAAACTTGTAGATCACTGAATATGATATGTTTGATTCCTTGCAATAGTTTTGCGATATAAAGATGGTGATATTAGAGTCATGCTAGTGGGTAGTTGTGGATTGTAGAAATACTTGTGTTGAGGTTTGTGATTCCCGTAGCATGCACGTATGGTGAACCGTTATGTAACGAAGTTGGAGCATGAGGTATTCATTGATTATCTTCCTTATGAGTGGCGGTCGGGGACGAGCGATGGTCTTTTCCTACCAATCTATCCCCCTAGGAGCATGCGCGTAGTACTTTGTTTCGATGACTAATAGATTTTTGCAATAAGTATGTGAGTTCTTTATGACTAATGTTGATTCCATGGATTATACGCACTCTCACCCTTCCATCATTGCTAGCCTCTTCGGTACCGTGCATTGCCCTTTCTCACCTCGAGAGTTGGTGCAAACTTCGCCGGTGCATCCAAACCCGTGATACGATATGCTCTATCACACATAAGCCTCATTATATCTTCCTCAAAACAGCCACCATACCTACCTATCATGGCATTTCCATAGCCATTCCGAGATATATTGCCATGCAACTTCCATCATCATCATATACATGACTTGAGCATTTATTGTCATATTGCTTTGCATGATCGTAAGATAGCTAGCATGATGTTTTCATGGCTTGTCCATTTTTTGATGTCATTGCTACGCTAGATCATTGCACATCCCGGTACACCGCCGGAGGCATTCATATAGAGTCATATTTTTGTTCTAGTATCGAGTTGTAATATTGAGTTGTAAGTAAATAAAGTGTGATGATCATCATTATTAGAGCATTGCCCCAGTGAGGAAAGGATGATGGAGACTATGATTCCCCCACAAGTCGGGATGAGACTCCGGACGAAAAAAATAAAAAATAAAAAAAAGAGAAAGGCCAAGAAAAGAGAAGGCCCAAAAAAAGAAAAAAAAAGATAAAACAAAAAAATGAGAGAAAAAGAGAGAAGGGGCAATGTTACTATCCTTTTACCACACTTGTGCTTCAAAGTAGCACCATGTTCTTCATATAGAGAGTCTCTTGAGTTATCACTTTCATATACTAGTGGGAATTTTTCATTATAGAACTTGGCTTGTATATTCCAACGATGGGCTTCCTCAAATGCCCTAGGTCTTCATGAGCAAGCAAGTTGGATGCACACCCACTTAGTTTCAGTTTGAGCTTTCATACACTTATAGCTCTAGTGCATCCGTTGCATGGCAATCCCTACTCCTCACATTGACATCAATTGATGGGCATCTCCATAGCCCGTTGATTAGCCGCGTCGATGTGAGACTTTCTCCTTTTTTGTCTTCTCACATAACCCCCATCATCATATTCTATTCCACCTATAGTGCTATGTCCATGGCTCACGCTCATGTATTGCGTGAAAGTTGAAAAGGTTTGAGAAACGTCAAAAGTATGAAACAATTGCTTGGCTTGTCATCGGGGTTGTGCATGATGTGAATATTTTGTGTGGTGAAGATGGAGCATAGCCAGACTATATGATTTTGTAGGGATGAGCTTTCTTTGGCTATGTTATTTCAATAAGACATAATTGCTTGGTTGGTATGCTTGAAGTATTATTGTTTTTATGTCAAAGGATAGACTATTGCTTTGAATCACTCGTGTCTTAATATTCATGCCATGATTAGATACATGATCAAGATTATGCTAGGTAGCATTCCACATCAAAAATTATCTTTTTTTATCATTTACCTACTCGAGGACGAGCCGGAATTAAGCTTGGGGATGCTGATACGTCTCCGTCATATCTATAATTTTTGATTGTTCCATGCCAATATTATTCAACTTTCATATACTTTTTGGCAACTTTTTATACTATTTTTGGGACTAACATATTGATCCAGTGCCCAGTGCCAGTTCCTGTTTGTTGCATGTTTTATGTTTCGCAGAATATCCATATCAAACGGAATCCAAACGGGATAAAAACGGACGGAGCTTATTTTTGGAATATTTGGAAAATTCCGGAAGAAAAATCCACGTGAGGCGGTGCCCGAGGTGGCCACGAGGAAGGGGGCGCGCCCCTGACCCTCGTGGGCCACCCGTAAGGCAGTTGATGCCCTTCTTTGGCCGCAAGAAAGCTAATTTTTGGTAAAAAAATCACGGCGAAGGTTTCAGTCCAATCGGAGTTACAGATCTCCATATATATACGAAACGGTGAAAGGGCAGCAGAACAGAGCGCAGAAACAGAGAGAAAGATCCAATCTCGGAGGGGCTCTCGCCTCTCCCATGCCATGGAGGCCAAGGATCAGAGGGGAAACCCTTCTCCCATCTAGGGAGGAGGTCAAGGAAGAAGAAGACGAAGGGGCCCCCTCTCCCCTTCTCTTCCGGTGGCGCCGGAACGCTGTCGTGGCCATCATCATCACTGCAATCTTCACCAACAACTTCACCGCCATCATCACCAACTCTTCCCCCCTCTATGTAGCGGTGTAACCTCTCTCTTACCCGCTGTAATCTCTACTTAAACATGGTGCTCAATGCTATATATTATTTCCCAATGATGTATGGCTATCCTATGATGTTTGAGTAGATCCGTTTTGTCCTATGGGCTATTTGATGATCAAGATTGGTTTGAGTTGCATATTTTATTATTGGTGCTGTCCTATGGTGCTCTCCGTGTCGCGCAAGCGTGAGGGATTCCCGCTGTAGGGTTTGCAATATGTTCATGATTTGCTTATGGTGGTTGGCGTGAGTCACAAAAGCACAAACCCGAGTAAGTAGGTTGTTTGCCTATGGGATAAAGGGGACTTGATGCTTTAATGCTATGGTTGGGTTTTACCTTAATGATTTAGTAGTTGCGGATGCTTGCTAGAGTTCCAATCATAAGTGCATATGATCCAAGTAGAGAAAGTATGTTAGCTTATGCCTCTCCCTCAAATAAAATTGCAATCACTACAAGGATCTGGGTCTATTGCAACAAAATTGGTCGTCGCAATACATGTCGATTTGTGGCGATAAGTACCTATTGCCACGAAACAACATTCGTTGGCAGCCGTTGCGACTGGACGCATGGTAATAGGTTATTGCCACAAAAAAGCAATTGTGGCAATAAAGTCTGCTATAGCAACAACCATGTGGGAAGTTGCCACATGTTTTCCCGTGGCAACACTCACCTGATGCCACAATTTGCTTTGTGGAGATATCTTTAATGCAACATGTAACAAATCATGGCGACTAATAGCTCGTGGCGATAGACATTTGTGGCAACAGCCTATGCCAACGACGCTCATTTTGTGGCGCATACTCTTCCGTGGCAATAGTCAATTGTGGCAATAAACTATGGCAACAATTCTTGTTTTCATGGTATTAGGTATTTTGCCACGAACCACTACGCTTGTGGCCTTAGCTTATGGCAACAAATATTCTGGTCGTCGTAACAGGAAATTGCAACATACTAGTTTTGATGGTGATAAATAGGTATCACAACTGGTGAAATGTTTGTTGCAAGAAACTATTGCGACAGTTTATACTTTTCGTGGTGCTAACATGTGGCAACCAAAAGTGGGTTGTGGTAATAGCCTATTGCAACCGTAAAAAAAATACAGGCATTCAATTACAATATTCAAAACCATACATATAATATGTAGATTCATAAAATTCATAATTCTCATAGCAAATATCCATCAAATGATACTCAAATGTAATTTAGCCATCCTAATTAAGGGCCAAGACTAAATTGTCCGTGATCTAGAGTCCAGTCGAGCTAGATCTTTGTATCCTGCAATCAAGAAATAAAAAAAATAGTTCTAGTTAATGAGTCCAACATAACATGTCAGTGCACTACAAACAATATAACATGGACCCATGCTTGTAAAAGATACAGAAGTTGTGATTATTGACCACTGATTTGTTCTGCTGTGTACCATATAATTCATGGCATCACCTTTGTAGATAATGTTCAGTTTTGAACATATAAAAATGTGTAGAAATCGCACGTACGATTATGAATGGTCATTTACCTCAACAGCAATGGAGAAATCATCTTTGTTACAGATGAGTAGGTAAACAAAAATGGAGCCATTTATGAGAGTGCCCAAGCCTAAAAATATCAAACAAATTACCACATGAGAATTAGAAGAGGGAGAAGTGGAAGTGCGGTTATATGTAAATCCCAAGTTCAGTGAACCCATGTATTCATGATACTGCATATTTGTAGGCAAAACTTAATACCTTTGTGTAAGTAACTGCCTAGCTGCTCCTTCGTACCTACATCCTCATACCTGCACATAGAAATTAGCTCAAATAACATTTATAAGGTCAACCTAGGCCTAGCAGTTTTACTGACAGAGTTTTGTTAAACTTAGAAAGCATAACAGTGTTCATATTTTGAGCTTAATTACTCCAACATCAGTTCTATTTAACACACGCGTCACCTTAAATCAGTGAGGCCACCGGCTAACTGGGGCTCCAAGCGTCCAACACATGAACACGAGCAAAGTGGTTGTGACAAAACAAATCGCTTGACAACAATAATCACATATATAGATCAACCTCTGATTCTTAGGCTATGGTACAGAACTATGCATCAAGAAAAGCTTCGCATATGCGATTTGGCCGGGTAAATAGACGCTAAAATTGACACCTTGTACGGGGAGGCGATGCACCATTTTTACCTCGAATCAAAGGCTGGACAGTGAGATATAAAAGAGTAATTATTCCATAGCGAGGGTCCTGTATTGCACTTCATTATCCAATTTTGTAAAATCTGGGCAGAAGGCCAATTACATTATCAGCCTGCGATGTTCATAGTCTATATCTCAATCTCGTTTTCCCCCAAATAAAAGAAACACACAAAGGCCAATGGCACATGGAGGCAAAGGCCATGGCATATCTGCCTTTCCCTGTTGCAATATGAGTCAATCGGATGACGTGATTCGCCGCTAAATTTATGGAAAGAATCAGGAATATATGCTGGGAAACAGATAAATTATAAGAACCAATAAAAAAAACTGCATGCTAATATAGGCCAGCACTGTTTGCATCTTACCCGTACAAATCCTTCTGATCACCATGTTTTTTTATGCCTCTGCAGACACATCTAAGCTCTTAATTAGTCAATCTTCTTTGTAAAATCCATAGATTGGCAATGGACATACATTATGGGATTCTGTCGTCGGCATCATAGGAAAACGATCTACGAGCAAAGAAGAACCTGAGGCAATCGATGGACATATCTCCCTTGCAGCCCTTCATGATGTGCCTATCCCATTGCTTCGCCTCCTCCGAGAGCCCTAGGTGGGGGTAGGAGGGGAGGAGGACGTCCTGCAGCAGCAGTTTCTCCTCATTAGAGCAACACCTGCAAAAAACAGAGCCTTCAACATGTCTAGATCGGGAAGAGAAACAAAAAAAAATTAAAAGAACAGAACAAGGACAAACTTCCATGGCGTCCTATACTAGGAGCAGCTCCTCTCTCTCCGGCCATGGCCTTGAATTGCTTTCATTGACACAATACATGCACACATCAAGAGGAGAAGAAGAGAAGTTGTAGAAGAAAGGAGACAGCGGGAGGAGGCTCCATGCCCGGCGATGTGCTGGCCCAAACCCTAGCTGCTGGGCAGGGTCGCGCTTGGCCGCTGGAGGACGCGCGCGCCGGATCTGGCCCGATGGGAGGAAGGCGCGTTGGGAGGGGGCACGGTGGTGTGCTGGGCGCCGCCAGAGGACGCCGGAATCAGACGGGATCGGGCGCCGTAGGTGGTGGCGGCGGTGAGGAGTGATGCGGGGAAGAGGGAGAGACGAGCGAGAGATTAGCTCAGGGGGGTGGGTGGGTGGGATTTCGCGTTCACGGCCTGGGTCTTCTTGATTTATTATTCGCGGGCTATTAGATTGAAAACCAAACGAAATCGTTCGCGGGCTTACACAAAACTCTGGGCGCCAAAATGTGAGTCTGACCTCATCTAACACCAAACGATCCTCAGGGAAATTCAGTTTAGTAGAAATTTATTTCATTCTGTTACTTTCCGTTTCGAATTTAGGGATAATAATTTTGAGGCCCACTCGCTAGCTAAAGGAGTTGCGTCTCTTGCGGTGGGTCGCCATGTGTGGCTAGGGGTTTTGCTCGACATTGCTTGTATTCCTCAAATTTTGAATCCTGAATAAAGCCCCTAGTTTACCCTAAAAAAAGACCTCACCTAACACTTGTCTAAAAAAAGACTTTACCTCACACTTTTTTTCTTTCTTATTATTTCTTTCTTTATTTTTTCCTTAAAAGAAAGGAAAACTGTTAGAATCAACCGACTGATTTCTAGGAAGAAATATGCCGGCTCGTTCGGCTGCCACGTATCCTGGCGTGTCTCTTCCATCTCCCTTATGCTCTAATCCATACGTCTGCCTTCTAACGTGTCTTTGTCGTCTCGTCTCATCTCTCCTTCCTCTCCCAGCGCGTGGCCTCCATCTCGTCTCATCTCTCCTCGGCTCTGCGCACTCCCTCATTCTGCTGCAGCAAGTTGTTGTCTCTAATACATCCTTTGGACCGCCACCGCTACGACCGATGGCCACCGCCGGCGGGCACACATGACCACCACACAGTGAGCCGGGGTGCTACAATGGCATGACCACCACCAAGCGAGATACGGTGCTGCAATGGAGTTTCGCCGGGCCGCGGGTCGCTACGACCCATGGCCACCGCCGCCGGGCACACATGACCACCACGCAAAGAGCCGAGGTGCTGCCATAGAGTTTCGTCGGGCCGCCGGCCGCTACGACCCATGGCCACCGCCGCCGGGCACGCATGACCACCGCGCAATGAGTCGAGGTGCTGCCATGAAGCTTCGCCGGATCGCTCGAGCTGTCGCTATGACCCATGGCCACCGCTGCCGGGCACGCATGACCACCACGCAGCGAGCCGGGGTGCTACAATGGAGCTTCGTCGGGCCGCCAGAGCTGCAATGGAGCATCATCGGTGCTGCGATGGAGTATCGTCGGGCCACCAAAACCTCGTAGGTGCTGCAATGGCGCATCACCGGCCTCCGAAACCTTGCGAGTGCTACAACAGAGCATCTTTGTTGTTGTTATGGAGCATCGCTGGTCGGCGAAACCTCGCGGGTGCTGCAACGGAGCATCGCCGGCCACCGGATGAAAAGCGATGGCGTGGTCCAGGAATCGTGTGGCCAAAATCAACGCTAATCAACGACTGGCTAGGCGGCTGATCTTTTCCTAAGATCAGCCGGCTGATTCCTAGAAAAGAAACTACTATAAAAGGAAAAGAAACTTAATTCATGTCTCCATACAAAAATTTCCTTCCCGGCAATTTGTTCAGGTGACCCAATATTGTGCACATTTTTGTATATTAGGATGACAAACAATGTTGGTATTGGGAGTTTCTATTTTCTTTGCAAAAAAAATCCATTTTTCTATTTTCGGAGTGCCCAAAATAGGATTTTGGTGAAGAACCTACCAAATATTGGTTGCAAAATGGCACCACTTCATTTTTTCAAAACTATTAGACCATATTTTATGTACAATCGACCAAATTTTTGTATGTCAAATGCTTTCGATCCACTTATCAAAAAGATAAAAATTTCGCCGATCCAATAAGATCCGAGTCAAATTTGAACTACACTTGCGTCATAGTTTGCTATTTATTTTTGAAAAACCATTTCCAGGTACATGAATAGTCATTTCATCAGAGATTCGACAAAATTTTCACAAGATTCCATCCCTAATTACGAACGGTCATGCCTGCCATTTTGAAAACGACATAAGACATTTTAAAATATATATATAAAATAGAAAACCTTCAACATCGTGTCATTATATGTGACCTTCCAGGAAAAATAACAATCTTGAAATACTTCAAATATCTTAAAAACAGTGCTCTCAGAAATGAACACTCTTCGAACTCATGAACATTTTTGGAATCAGTGATTTTTTTTAAAGCGATATGTTTTTCTGGAATTTCGGACCAATTTTCGAATTTGTGAACAATTTTGAATTTTCTGAACATATTTTAGAAATTCATGACTTTTATTTTGAATTCAATGACATTTTGTTCGAATTCATGAACATTTTTTGGATATGCGAACTATTTTCAAAATCATGAAAAAAAATCCCAAATTGTTTTCTCAGATCGTGAAGATTTATTTAATAAGCGATTTGTTGTAAAAATCGTGAACATTTTTTATGATTAGTCAAACGAAACCATGTACATTTTGAATTCTTGTACACTTTTTTGGACTTGGAATTTATTTATATTAAGAACTTTTTGAAATCCAGAATTATTGTAAAGATGAAAAAAAGAAATAAAAAAGGGGTTGTCCGAACCGGCATGTGCCAGCCGAAAAGGCCGCGCTGGGAAATGAGGTCCCTTACCCTCTCCCACCCAGGCCAAGCTCACTCGGCGCCTCACGTTAAATAGGATAGACACGTTTAAGCAGCAGTAAGTTGGTATTGGTGCGGTGGTTTCACAAGCTAGTGGAGACCGGCAACATTGTTTATTTTTTTCTGCTTTAATGGCCATTCGGTGCGTGGCCCAGTTGTCAGCAAGGCAAGTCCAACTTGTCTGAATGTCAAGGTCCACCGCGCCAGAATTTTGTTGTTTTAAGGGCTGCACTACGCGTCCGCCGCTGGAAATTAAGAAACATCGGCCGCCTAACCAGCCGTGTGATCTGTAGGTGCCCAACGGTTTGGATTGTTTTTATTTATTACCTCGGGTGCAGAGGCTTAAATGCTCTAATCGGATCAGCCCGACGCGCACTAATCGAATCGGCCGGCTGGCTGCAGAAATGATTAATGAATTTCCTGCGGAACACCTAGAGCAGTTTGTTAGCTCAGACGGGAAGAAAGGTCGTCTTTCACCTTTTTGCAACATCAACGATGGTGCGGAAGGATTTTTACAACAGAGGTTGTGTTGCAGAATTATTTTTGTCTTCACCATTTTCAACATTGGTGAAGTTATGATTTTTTTTGCAACATAGGTAATGCTTTGGAAATTTTTGCAACAAAGGTCATGTGGCAGATTTTTTTGCAACAGAGATTGTGTTGCAGAAAAAAAATCTTGTTTCACCTTTTTGCAACATAGACGATGTTGCGGAATGTTTTTTGCAACAGAGGTTGTGTTGCAAATTTTTTTTTGTCTACACCATTTTCAACATTGGTGATGTTACGGATATTTTATTTTTGCAATATAGGTAATATTGCGGAAATTTTTGCAACAAAGGTCATGCTGCGGATTTTTTTGCAACAGAGATTGTGTTGCGGAAAATAAGACCGCCTCCCAGCTTTTTGCAACATAGACGATCTTGCGGAAGGATTTTTGCAATAGAAGTTGTGTTGCAGAATTATTATTTTTCTCTTCACCATTTTCAATATCGGTGATGTTACGTTTTTTTTTTTTGCAAAATAGGTAATGTTGCTGAAACTTTTGCAATGAAGATGATGAAGGAAATATGCCCTAGAGGCAATAATAAAGTTATTATTTATTTCCTAATATCATGATAAATGTTTATTATTCATGCTAGAATTGTATTAACTGGAAACTTGATACATGTGTGAATACATAGACAAACAGAGTGTCACTAGTATGCCTCTACTTGACTAGCTCGTTGATCAAAGATGGTTATGTTTCCTAGCCATAGACATGAGTTGTCATTTGATTAACGGGATCACATCATTAGGAGAATGATGTGATTGACTTGACCCATTCCGTTAGCTTAGCACTCGATCGTTTAGTATGTTGCTATTGCTTTCTTCATGACTTATACATGTTCCTATGACTATGAGATTATGCAACTCCCGTTTACCGGAGGAACACTTTGTGTGCTACCAAACGTCACAACGTAACTGGGTGATTATAAAGGTGCTCTACAGGTGTCTCCAAAGGTACTTGTTGGGTTGGCGTATTTCGAGATTAGGATTTGTCACTCCGATTGTCGGAGAGGTATCTCTGGGCCCACTCAGTAATACACATCACTATAAGCCTTGCAAGCATTGTAACTAATGAGTTAGTTGCGGGATGATGTATTACGGAACGAGTAAAGAGACTTGCCGGTAACGAGATTGAACTAGGTATCGAGATACCGACGATCGAATCTCGGGCAAGTAACATACCGATGACAAAGGGAACAACGTATGTTGTTATGCGGTCTGACCGATAAAGATCTTCGTAGAATATGTGGGAGCCAATATGAGCATCCAGGTTCCGCTATTGGTTATTGACCGGAGAGGTGTCTCGGTCATGTCTACATAGTTCTCGAACCCGTAGGGTCCGCACGCTTAACGTTACGATGACGGTTATATTATGAGTTTATGTGTTTTGATGTACCGAAGGAGTTCGGAGTCCCGGATGAGATCGGGGACATGACGAGGAGTCTCGAAATGGCCGAGACGTAAAGATCGATATATTGGACGACTATATTCGGACTTCGGAAAGGTTCCGAGTGATTCGGGTATTTTTCGGAGTACCGGAGAGTTACGGGAATTCGTATTGGGCCTTAATGGGCCATACGGGAAAGGAGAGAAAGGCCCCAAAGGGTGGCCGCACCCCTCCCCATGGACTAGTCCGAATTGGACTAGGGAGGGGGGCGCCCCCTTCCTTCTTTCTCCTTCTCCCTTCCCTTCTCCTATTCCAACAAGGAAAGGAGGAGTCCTACTCCCGGTGGGAGTAGGACTCCCCCCTTGGCGCGCCCTCCTCCTTGGCCGGCGGCCTCCCCCTTGCTCCTTTATATACGGGGGCAGGGGGCACCCCATAGACACAACAATTGATCATTGATCTCTTAGCCGTGTGCGGTGCCCCCCTCCACCATATTACACCTCGATAATATCGTAGCGGTGCTTAGGCGAAGCCCTGCGTCGGTAGAACATCAACATTGTCACCACGCCGTCGTGCTGACGAAACTCTCCCTCAACACTCGGCTGGATCGGAGTTCGAGGGACGTCATCGAGCTGAACGTGTGCTGAACTCGGAGGTGCCGTACGTTCGGTACTTGATCGGTCGGATCGTGAAGACGTACGACTACATCAACCGCGTTGAGTTAACGCTTCCGCTTTCGGTCTACGAGGGTACGTGGACAACACTCTCCCCTCTCGTTGCTATGCATCACCATGATCTTGCGTGTGCGTAGGAATTTTTTGAAATTACTACGTTCCCCAACAGTGGCATCCGAGCCTGGTTTTATGCGTTGATGTTATATGCACGAGTAGAACACAAGTGAGTTGTGGGCGATATAAGTCATACTGCTTACCAGCATGTCATACTTTGGTTCGGCGGTATTGTGAGATGAAGCGGCCCGGACCGACATTACGCGTACGCTTACGCGAGACTGGTTTCACCGTTGCGAGCACTCGTTGCTTAAAGGTGACTGGCGGGTGTCTGTCTCTCTCACTTTAGTTGAACCGAGTGTGGCTACGCCCGGTCCTTGCGAAGGTTAAAACAGCACCAACTTGACAAACTATCGTTGTGGTTTTGATGCGTAGGTAAGAACGGTTCTTGCTAAGCCCGTAGCAGCCACGTAAAACTTGCAACAACAAAGTAGAGGACGTCTAACTTGTTTTTGCAGGGCATGTTGTGATGTGATATGGTCAAGACATGATGCTATATTTTATTGTATGAGATGATCATGTTTTGTAACCGAGTTATCGGCAACTGGCAGGAGCCATATGGTTGTCGCTTTATTGTATGAAATGCAATCGCCATGTAATTGTTTTACTTTATCACTAAGCGGTAGCGATAGTCGTAAAAGCAATAGTTGGCGAGACGACAACGATGCTACGATGGAGATCAAGGTGTCGCGCCGGTGACGATGGTGATCATGACGGTGCTTCGGAGATGGAGATCACAAGCACAAGATGATGATGGCCATATCATATCACTTATATTGATTGCATGTGATGTTTATCTTTTATGCATCTTATCTTGCTTTGATTGACGGTAGCATTATAAGATGATCTCTCACTAAAATTTCAAGATAAAAGTGTTCTCCCTGAGTATGCACCGTTGCGAAAGTTCTTCGTGCTGAGACACCACGTGATGATCGGGTGTGATAGGCTCTACGTTCAAATACAACGGGTGCAAAACAGTTGCACACGCGGAATACTCAGGTTAAACTTGACGAGCCTAGCATATGCAGATATGGCCTCGGAACACGGAGACCGAAAGGTCGAGCGTGAATCATATAGTAGATATGATCAACATAGTGATGTTCACCATTGAAACTACTCCATCTCACGTGATGATCGGACATGGTTTAGTTGATATGGATCACGTGATCACTTAGAGGATTAGAGGGATGTCTATCTAAGTGGGAGTTCTTAAGTAATATGATTAATTGAACTTAAATTTATCATGAACTTAGTCCTGATAGTATTTTGCAAATTATGTTGTAGATCAATAGCTCGCGTTGTTGCTTCCCTGTGTTTATTTTTGATATGTTCCTAGAGAAAAATTATGTTGAAAGATGTTAGTAGCAAAGATGCGGATTGGATCCGTGATCTGAGGATTATCCTCATTGCTGCACAGAAGAATTATGTCCTTGATGCACCGCTAGGTGACAGACCTATTACAGGAGCAGATGCAGACGTTATGAACGTTTGGCTAGCTCAATATGATGACTACTTGATAGTTTAGTGCACCATGCTTAACGGCTTAGAATCGGGACTTCAAAGACGTTTTGAACGTCATGGACCATATGAGATGTTCCAGGAGTTGAAGTTAATATTTCAAGAAAATACCCGAGTTGAGAGATATGAAGTCTCCAACAAGTTCTATAGCTAAAAGATGGAGGAGAATAGCTCAAGCAGTGAGCATGTGCTCAGATTGTCTGGGTACTACAATCGCTTGAATCAAGTGGGAGTTAATCTTCCAGATAAAATAGTGATTGACAGAATTCTCTAGTCACCATCACCAAGTTAGTAGAACTTCGTGATGAACTATAGTATGCAAGGGATGACGAAAGTAATTCCCGAGCTCTTCGTGATGCTGAAATCGACGAAGGTAGAAATCAAGAAAAACATCAAGTGTTGATGGTTGACGAGACCACTAGTTTCAAGAAAAGGGCAAAGGGAAGAAGGGGAACTTCAAGAAGAACGGCAAGCAAGTTGCTGCTCAAGTGAAGAAGCCTAAGTCTGGTCCTAAGCCTGAGACTAAGTGCTTCTACTGCAAAGGGACTGGTCACTGGAAGCGGAACTACCCCAACTATTTGGTGGATAAGAAGGATGGCAAAGTGAACAAAGGTATATTGGATATACATGTTATTGATGTGTACTTTACTAGTGTTTATAGCAACCCCTCGGTATTTGATACTGGTTCAGTTGCTAAGAGTAGTAACTCGAAACGGGAGTTGCAGAATAAACAGAGACTAGTAAAAGGCGAGGTGACGATGTGTGTTGGAAGTAGTTCCAAGATTGATATGATCATCATCGCACACTCCCTATACTTTCGGGATTAGTGTTGAAACTAAATAAGTGTTATTTGGTGTTTGCGTTGAGCATGAATATGATTTGATCATGTTTGTTGCAATACGGTTATTCATTTAAATTAGAGAATAATTGTTGTTCTGTTTACATGAATAAAACCTTCTATGGTCATACACCCAATAAAATGGTTTGTTGGATCTCGATCGTAGTGATACACATATTCATAATAATGAAGCCAAAAGATGCAAAGTTAATAATGATAGTGCAACTTATTTGTGGCACTGCCGTTTAGGTCATATTGGTGTAAAGCGCATGAAGAAACTCCATACTGATGGGATTTTGGAATCACTTGATTATGAATCACTTGATGCTTGCGAACCGTGCCTCATGGGCAAGATGACTAAAACGCCGTTCTCCGGAACTATGGAGAGAGCAACAGATTTGTTGGAAATCATACATACAGATGTATGTGGTCCGATGAATATTGAGGCTCGTAGCAGGTATCATTATTTTCTGACCTTCACAGATGATTTGAGCAGATATGGGTATATCTACTTAATGAAACAGAAGTCTGAAACATTTGAAAAGTTCATATAATTTCAGAGTGAAGCGGAAAATCATCGTAACAAGAAAATAAAGTTTCTACGATCTGATCGTGGAGAAGAGTATTTGAGTTACGAGTTTGGCCTTCAGTTAAAACAATGTGAAATAGTTTCACTACTCACGCCACCTGGAACACCACGGTGTAATGGTGTGTCCGAACATCATATCCGTACTTTATTAGATATGGTGCGATATATGATGTCTCTTACCGATCTACCACTATCGTTTTGGGGTTATGCATTAGAGACAGCTGCATTCACGTTAAATAGGGTACCATCTAAATCCGTTGAGACGACATCTTATGAACTGTGGTTTGGCAAGAAACCAAAGTTGTCGTTTCTTAAAGTTTGGGGTTGCGATGCTTATGTGAAAAAGTTTCATCCTGATAAGATCAAACCCAAATCGGAGAAATGTGTCTTCATAGGATACCCAAAGGAGACAGTTGGGTACACCTTCTATCACAGATCCGAAGGCAAGACATTCGTTGCTAAGAATGGATCCTTTCTAGAGAAGGAGTTTCTCTCGAAAGAAGTGAGTGGGAGGAAAGTAGAACTTGATGAGGTAATTGTACCTGCTCCCTTATTGGAAAGTAATTCATCGCAGAAACCAGTTTCTGTGACGCCTATACCAATTAGTGAGGAAGTTAATGATGATGATCATGGAACTTCAGATCAAGTTATTACTGAACCTCGTAGGTCAACCAGAGTAAGATCCGCACCAGAGTGGTACGGTAATCCTGTTCTGGAGGTTATGTTACTAGACCATGACGAACCTACGAACTATGAAGAAGCGATGGTGAGCCCAGATTCCGCAAAATGGCTTGAGGCCATGAAATCTGAGATGGGATCCATGTATGAGAACAAAGTATGGACTTTGATTGACTTGCCCAATGATCGGCGAGCCATAAAAATAAATGGATCTTCAAGAGGAAGACGGACGCTGATAGTAGTGTTACTATCTACAAAGCTAGACTTGTCGGAAAAAGGTTTTTGACAAAGTTCAAAGTGTTGAATACGATGAGATTTTCTCACTCGCAGCGATGCTTAAGTCTGTCCGAATCATGTTAGCAATTGCCGCATTTTATGAAATCTGGCAAATGGATAAACAAAACTGCATTCCTTAATGGATTCATTAAAGAAGAGTTGTATATGATGCAACCAGAAGGTTTTGTCAATCCTAAAGGTGCTAACAAAATATGCAAACTCCAGCGATCCATCTATGGACTGGTGCAAGCATCTCGGAGTTGGAATATACGCTTTGATAAGTTGATCAAAGCATATAGTTTTATACAGACTTGCGGTGAAGCCTGTATTTACAAGAAAGTGAGTGGGAGCACTACAGCATTTCTGATAAGTATATGTGAATGACATATTGTTGATCGGAAATAATGTAGAATTATTCTGCAAAGCATAAAGGAGTGTTTGAAAGGAGTTTTTCAAAGAAAGACCTCGGTGAAGCTGCTTACATATTGAGCATCAAGATCTATAGAGATAGATCAAGACGCTTGATAAGTTTTTTCAATGAGTACATACCTTAACAAGATTTTGAAGTAGTTCAAAATGGAACAGTCAAAGAAAGAGTTTCTTGCCTGTGTTACAAGGTGTGAAATTGAGTAAGACTCAAAGCCCGACCACGGCAGAAGATAGAAAAAGAATGAAAGTCATTCCCTATGCCTCGGCCATAGGTTCTATAAAGTATGCCATGCTGTGTACCAGATCTATTGTATACCCTACACTGATTTTGGCAAGGGAGTACAATAGTGATCTAGGAGTAGATCACTGGACAGCGGTCAAAATTATCCTTACTGGAATAAGGATATGTTTCTCGATTATGGAAGTGACAAAAGGTTCGTCGTAAAGGGTTACGTCGATGCAAGTTTTGACACTAATCTAGATGACTCTAAGTCTCGGTCTAGATACATATTGAAAGAGGGAGCAATTAGCTAGAGTAGCTCCGTGCAGAGCATTGTAGACATAGAAATTTGCAAAATACTTACGGATCTGAATGTGACAGACCCGTTGACTAAAATTATCTCACAAGCAAAACATGATCACACCTTAGTACTCTTTGGGTGTTAATCACATAAGCGATGTGAACTAGATTACTGACTCTAGTAAACCCTTTGGGTGTTGGTCACATGACGATGTGAACTATGGGTGTTAATCACATGGTGATGTGAACTATTGATGTTAAATCACATGGCGATGTGAACTAGATTATTGACTCTAGTGCAAGTGGGAGACTGAAGGAAATATGCCCTAGAGGCAATAATAAAGTTATTATTTATTTCCTTATATCATGATAAATGTTTATTATTCATGCTAGAATTGTATTAACTGGAAACTTGATACATGTGTGAATACATAGACAAACAGAGTGTCACTAGTATGCCTCTACTTGACTAGCTCGTTGATCAAAGATGGTTATGTTTCCTAGCCATAGACATGAGTTGTCATTTGATTAACGGGATCACATCATTAGGAGAATGATGTGATTGACTTGACCCATTCCGTTAGCTTAGCACTCGATCGTTTAGTATGTTGCTATTGCTTTCTTCATGACTTATACATGTTCCTATGACTATGAGATTATGCAACTCCCGTTTACCGGAGGAACACTTTGTGTGCTACCAAACGTCACAACGTAACTGGGTGATTATAAAGGTGCTCTACAGGTGCTTCCAAAGGTACTTGTTGGGTTGGCGTATTTCGAGATTAGGATTTGTCACTCCGATTGTCGGAGAGGTATCTCTGGGCCCACTCAGTAATACACATCACTATAAGCCTTGCAAGCATTGTAAACTAATGAGTTAGTTGCGGGATGATGTATTACGGAACGAGTAAAGAGACTTGCCGGTAACGAGATTGAACTAGGTATCGAGATACCGACGATCGAATCTCGGGCAAGTAACATACCGATGACAAAGGGAACAACGTATGTTGTTATGCGGTCTGACCGATAAAGATCTTCGTAGAATATGTGGGAGCCAATATGAGCATCCAGGTTCCGCTATTGGTTATTGACCGGAGAGGTGTCTCGGTCATGTCTACATAGTTCTCGAACCCGTAGGGTCCGCACGCTTAACGTTACGATGACGGTTATATTATGAGTTTATGTGTTTTGATGTACCGAAGGAGTTCGGAGTCCCGGATGAGGTCGGGGACATGACGAGGAGTCTCGAAATGGCCGAGACATAAAGATCGATATATTGGACGACTATATTCGGACTTCGGAAAGGTTCCGAGTGATTCGGGTATTTTTCGGAGTACCGGAGAGTTACGGGAATTCGTATTGGGCCTTAATGGGCCATATGGGAAAGGAGAGAAAGGCCCCAAAGGGTGGCCGCACCCCTCCCCATGGACTAGTCCGAATTGGACTAGGGAGGGGGGGCGCCCCCTTCCTTCTTTCTCCTTCTCCCTTCCCTTCTCCTATTCCAACAAGGAAAGGAGGAGTCCTACTCCCGGTGGGAGTAGGACTCCCCCCTTGGCGCGCCCTCCTCCTTGGCCGGCGGCCTCCCCCTTGCTCCTTTATATACGGGGGCAGGGGGGCACCCCATAGACACAACAATTGATCATTGATCTCTTAGCCGTGTGCGGTGCCCCCCTCCACCATATTACACCTCGATAATATCGTAGCGGTGCTTAGGCGAAGCCCTGCGTCGGTAGAACATCATCATTGTCACCACGTCGTCGTGCTGACGAAACTCTCCCTCAACACTCGCCTGGATCGGAGTTCGAGGGACGTCATCGAGCTGAACGTGTGCTGAACTCGGAGGTGTCGTACGTTCGGTACATGATCGGTCGGATCGTGAAGACGTACGACTACATCAACCGCGTTGTGTTAACGCTTCCGCTTTCGGTCTACGAGGGTACGTGGACAACACTCTCCCCTCTCGTTGCTATGCATCACCATGATCTTGCGTGTGCGTAGGAAATTTTTGAAATTACTACGTTCCCCAACAGATGATGTGCCGAAACTTCAGGGCATAGTTGTCGCTTGCCACCGTTTGCAAGACCGTCGAGGTTAGCCTCCGCCACCGGGCCCCTTTACTATGGCCCTTTGCAACGACATGTCGCATCATATCATCAGCATTACGGTTGCAACATGACCGGCGTTGTTGTCACAACATCAACGACATTGCGATTGCAGGAGCGTCCTCAACATCGCCTTGTCGTCGTTGCAGCATCACGGGCTGGCTCGCCGAACAACCATCCACGCCCTCGCAACATCAATGACTCTTACCGGCCATGGCAGCAGCAACGTGTGGTCGGCCATGGGGAAGGAGCAGGAGCTACTTCTGTCCTCAAGTTCACTTGGTGTCCTACTAGCTTACTAGTATTAGCTGGCTAGTATCATGCGAAGCGCTGAAATTCAAAGACACAGTGGCGTAAACGCTGCATGCAGGGCCATGTAACTGAAAAGGCAGTATCCCCGTGTCAACACACGCCCAACATAAAAGTTGTGATCAGTGTCATGGGACGGTGTAGCGTGTGACGGACAGATGCGTAAAATCGGCCGGCTGTTTGAAAGCTTTTCCCTTGTTTTAATGGCCATTCGGTGCGTGGCCCCGTTGTCAGCAAGGCAAGTCCCACTAGTCTGGACAGTATGGCGTCAGGGTCCACCGCGCTAGAGTAGGTCCAACATAATCATGTTGCTTTTTCTTAAAAAAAAGCATAGAGATTCAACTACGTAAATTATCAACCAAACCAATTTAGTTTTGAGATTTACTTATTGGCATATCACAAATTTGTCAAAAACAACCTATTCTTTAATTTGCTCTAAGAATACAAGTAAAATTTGACAAATACATGCACAGCCCAGTGGTCTGAACCTTGATCTGCAACATGGTGGATGGGCATTCGAATTCCTGCCCAAGAGAAAGCCTGCAAATTTTTTTGGGTTTACTACATGCTGGCCGGCCCCACTTGTCATCGCCCCTGGAGGTTGCCGTGGATGTCACCCACGCCTGTCAGCCCCAGCGAGTCCCCGGGCCCGCAGTTCAGTGGCTGCGGCTAAAGAAGTCCTCGGTCAGATTCAGCTACAGATCTGGATCTGGCAATTTTCAAACCAGGGACCCTCTATTTTCGAGTTCCATCTGGCAGGTCCATGTTTTTGGTAGAAAACACTGTAGTTTTAAAATGGCAACAACTTGCCTATTTTCAAATCCAAATTTAACAAATTAAATATGTATTCCTATCAAGAAAGTGTGTTCTATCCATTTATAAACTTTTGCACTGTTTTGGTTAATTCAAATTGGTACGATTAAAAATATTTAATTACTCCTAAAAGCTTGCAAAATCATAACTTAATATCTATAAATTCAAATAATATATTTTCCCACTATTTAACTTGTAACTAATGCAAAGTCACACCGGTATTGCAATATATTCCGAATATTACCACAAATAGTTATTCTGTTGAAACACCTAGTCTCTATTACAACAAAATGACGGTCTCACGCAATGGAATTTGTTTGACGCAATATCGCTACCATATTACAACGCCGATGCAGTTTGTTGCAATAGGTAGCCACTTTTTTGCAACAATATGTGCAACTAATGCAACATCACGCTGACGTTGCAATATCTTAGTCTCTATTACAACAAAATGACTGCCCTCGTGCAACGGAATTTTTTCGTCGCAATACCACTACCATATTGCAACGCCGACATACTTCATTGCAATATGAGGCCTCTATTGCAACAAATTTAGTATTTATCATGACCAAACTAGGTTATGGCAATATGTGCGGCCTATTACCACAACCGGAGAATTTGTGGTAATATTGCGTTTTATTGCAACAAACCTTGGTTGTAGCAATAAATTTTGTTGCAATAGACCAGAATCCTTGTAGTGAATAATGATTACCGGTCTAGTTTTTGATTGCCTAGGGACAAATAACTTTCTCGTAACAAAAAGCTCTCTACTAAAACTAATTTAGTCGTGTCTTTATCTAAATAGCCCCTACTTTTATTTACGCTCTCTTTATTATATTGCAAACCTATCCAAAAACACCTACAAAGTACTTCTAGTTTTATACTTGTTCTAGGTAAAGCGAACGTCAAGCATGCGCAGAGTTGTATCGGTGGTCGATAGAACTTTAGGGAATATTTGTTCTACCTTTAGCTCCTCGTTGGGTTCGACACTCTTACTTATCGAAAGAGGCTACAATTGATCCCCTATACTTGTGGGTTATCAGAATGCTACTTAGCATAATTTTCAATGTAATTCTCTTGTTTGTGGTATGAATATTCAGATTCGAAAGATTCAAGATAAAAGTTTAATATTGATATAAAAATAATAATACTTCAAGCATACTAACTAAGCAATTATGTCTTCTCAAAATAACATGGCCAAAGAAAGTTCATCCCTACAAAATCATATAGTTTGGTCATGCTCCATTTTCGTCACGCAAGAATGCTCTCATCATGCATAACCCCGATGACAAGCCAAGCAATTGTTTCATACTTTAGTAATGTCAAACTTTTTTCAACTTTCAGGCAATATATGAGCGTGAGCCATGGATATAGCACTATGGGTGGAATAGAATATGATGATGGGGGTTATGTGGAGAAGACAAAAAAAGGAGAAAGTCTCACATTGACGCGGCTAATCAACAAGCTAGGGAGATGCCGATCGATTGATGTCAATGCAAGGAGTAGGGATTGCCATGCAACAGATGCACTAGAGCTATAAATGCATGAAAGCTCAACAAAAGAAACTAAGTGGGTGTGCATCCAACTTGCTTGCTCACGAAGACCTAGGGCATTTGAGGAAGCCCATTGTTGGAATATACAAGCCAAGTTCTATAATGAAAAATTACCACTAGTATATGAAAGTGACAAAACAAGAGACTCTCTATCATAAAGATCATGGTGCTACTTTGAAGCACAAGTGTGAAAAAAAGGATAGTAGCATTGCCCCTTCTTTATTTTCTTTTCTCTTTTTTTGGGCCTTTCCTTTTTTTGGCCTTTCTCTTTTTTTTGGGACAATGCTCTATGAATGATGATCATCACACTTCCATTTATTTACAACTCAATGATTAAAACTCGATACTAGAACAAAGTATGACTCTATATGAATGCCTCCAATGGTGTACCGGGATGGGCAATGAATCAAGAGTGACATGTAGGCAATAATATGCATGGTGGGTTTGCCACGAATAGGATGTCAACTACATGATCATGCAAGGCAATATGAATATGGTGAAACGTGTCATGATAAACGAAACGGTGGAAAGTTGCATGGCAATATATCTCGGAATGGCTATGGAAATCCTATAATAGGTAGGTATGGTGGCTGTTTTGAGGAAGATATAAGGAGGTTTATGTGTGATAGAGCGTATCGTATCACGGGGTTTGGATGCACTGGCGAAGTTTGCACCAACTCTCAAGGTGAGAAAGGGCATGCAATGCACGGTACCGAAGAGGCTAGCAAAATGATGGAAGGGTGAGAGTGCGTATAATCCATGGACTCAACATTAGTCATAAAGAACTCACATATTTATTGCAAAAATCTACAAGTCATCAAAAACCAAGCACTACGCGCATGCTCCTAGGGGGATAGATTGGTAGGAAAAGACCATCGCTCGTCCCCGACCGCCACTCATAAGGAGGACAATCAAAGAACACCTCATGTTTCAAATTTGTTACACAACGTTTACCATACGTGCATGCTACGGGACTTGCAAAATTCAACACAAGTATTTCTCAAATTCACAATTACTCAACTAGCACAACTTTAATATTACTACCTCCATATCTCAAAACAATCATCAAGCATCAAACTTTTCTTAGTATTCAACGCACTTATAGGAAAGTTTTTACTAATCTTGGATGCCTATCATATTAGGACTAATTTCACAATTTAAGCAAATTACCATGCTGTTTTGTAGGACTCTCAAAAATGATATAGGTGAAGCATGAGAGAACAATATTTTCTATAAAAAAAAACCACCACCGTGCTCTAAAAGATATAAGTGAAGCACTAGAGCAAAAACTATATAGCTCGAAAGATATAAGTGAAGCACATAGAGTATTCTAATAAATTCCGAATCATGTGTGTCTCTCTCAAAATGTGTGTACAGCAAGGATGATTGTGGTAAACTAAAAAGCAAAGACTCAAATCATACAAGACGCTCCAAGCAAAACACATATCATGTGGTGAATAAAAATATAGCTCCAAGTAAAGTTACCGATGGACGAAGACGAAGGAGGGGATGCCTTCCGGGGCATCCCCAAGCTTTGGATTTTTGGTGTCCTTAGATTTACCTTGGGGTGCCTTGGGCATCCCCAAGCTTAGGATCTTGCCACTCCTTGTTCCATAATCCATCAAATCCTTACCCAAAACTTGAAAACTTCACAACACAAAACTTAACAGAAAATCTCGTGAGCTCCGTTAGCGAAAGAAAACAAAACACCACTTCAAGGTACTGTATTGAACTCATTATTTATTTATATTGGTGTTAAAAGTACTTTATTCCAACTTCTCTATGGTTTATAAACTATTTTACTAACCATAGACTCATCAAAATAAGCAAACAACACACGAAAAACAGAATCTGTCAAAAACAGAACAGTCTGTAGTAATCTGTAACTAACGCAAACTTCTGGAACTTAGAAAAATCTACCAAAATAGGAAGACCTAGATAATTTGTTTATTGATCTGCTGCAATTTGAATCAGTATTTTATCACGTTCTGGTGATTGTTAACAATTGTTTTCGTGAACAGAAAGTTTCTGGAATTTTCAGCAAGATCAAATAACTATCGTCCAAGAAGATCCTATAGGTTTCACTTGGCACAAACACTAATTAAAACATAAAAACACATCTAACTAGAGGCTAGATCAAATTTTTATTCCTAACCAGGAGCAAAAAGCAAAAAACTAAAATAAAATTGGGTTGCCTCCCAACAAGCGCTATCGTTTAACGCCCCTAGCTAGGCATAAAAGCGAGGATAGATCTAGGTATTGCCATCTTTGGTAGGCAATCCATAAGTGGCTCTCATAATAGATTCATAAGGTAATTTTATTTTCTTTCTAGGAAAGTGTTCCATACCTTTCCTTAACGGAAATTGGAATCTAATATTTCCTTCCTTCATATCAATAATTGCACCAATCGTTCTAAGGAAAGGTCTACCAAGAATAATAGGACATGAAGGATTGCAATCTATATCAAGAACAATGGAATCTACGGGCACATAGTTCCTATTTGCAACAATAAGAACATCATTAATTCTTCCCATAGGTTTCTTAATAGTGGAATCCGCAAGATGCAAGTTTAGAGAACAATCATCTAATTCACGGAAACCTAACAAATCACACAAAGTTTTTGGGATCGTGGAAACACTAGCACCCAAATCACACAAAGCATAGCATTCATGATCTTTAATTTTAATTTTAATAGTAGGTTCCCACTCATCATGAAGTTTTCTAGGGATAGAAACTTCCAACTCAAGTTTTTCTTCATAAGATTGCATTAAAGCATCAACGATATGTTTGGTAAAAGCTTTATTTTGACTATAAGCATGAGGAAAATTTAGCACGGATTGCAACAAGGAAATACAATCTATTAAAGAGCAATTATCATAATTAAATTCCTTGAAATCCAAGATAGTGGGTTCAACGATATCTAAAGTTTTGACCTCTTCAATCCCACTTTTACCAATTTTTGCATCAAGATCTAAAAACTCTGAATTTTTGGGGCGCCTTCTAACTAAAGTTGACTCATCTCCAGTCCCATCATTATCAAGATTCATATTGCAAAACAAAGATTTAATAGGGGACACATCAATAACTTTTAGATCTTCATCTTTATTCTCATAAAAATTAGAAGAACACGCTTTTACAAAGCAATCTTTCTTAGCACGCATCCTAGCGGTTCTTTCTTTGCACTCATCAATGGAAACTCTCATGGCTTTGAGAGACTCATTGATATCATGCTTAGGTGGAATAGATCTAAGTTTCAAAAAATCAACATCAAGAGAAACTCTATCCACGTTCCTAGCCAATTCATCAATCTTAGGCAATTTTTCTTCAAGCAAAGCATTGAAATTCTTTTGAGAAATCATAAATTCTTTAACACCAGTCTCAAAATCAGAGGGCATCTTATTAAAATTTCCATAAGCGTTGTTGTAGGAATTACCATAATTATCAGAGGAATTACTAGGATACGGCCTAAGATTAAAGTTTCCTCTATATGCGTTGTTACCAAAATTATTCCTACCAACAAAATTCACATCCGTAGAATCATTATTATTCTCAATCAAGGTAGACAAAGGCATATCATTAGGATCGGAAGAAACACTCTTACTAGCAAACAATTTCATAAGTTCATCCATCTTTCCACTCAAAACATTGATTTCTTCAATTGCATGAACCTTTTTACTAGTAGATCTTTCGGTATGCCATTGAGAATAATTAACCATAATATTATCTAGGAGTTTAGTAGCTTCCCCTAAAGTGATTTCCATAAAAGTGCCTCCCGCGGCCGAATCTAAAAGATTTCTAGAAGCAAAATTCAATCCGGCATAAAATTTTTGTATAATCATCCACAAATTCAAACCATGAGTAGGGCAATTACGTATCATTAATTTCATCCTCTCCCAAGCTTGTGCAACATGTTCATGATCAAGTTGCTTAAAATTCATAATATCGTTTCTAAGGGAGATGATTTTAGCTGGAGGAAAATACTTAGAGATAAAAGCATCTTTGCACTTATTCCAAGAATCAATACTATTTTTAGGCAAAGACGAAAACCAAGTTTTAGCACGATCTCTAAGGGAAAAAGGAAATAGCTTCAATTTAACAATATCATTGTCCACATCTTTCTTATTTTGCATATCACACACATCAACAAAGCTCTTTAGATGGGTAGCGGCATCTTCGCTAGGAAGGCCGGCGAATTGATCTTTCATTACCAGATTCAACAAAGCAGCATTAATTTCACAAGATTCAGCATCGGTAAGAGGAGCAATCGGAGTGCTAAGAAAATCATTGTTGTTGGTATTGGTAAAGTCACACAATTTAGTATTGTCTTGAGCCATCGTGACGAACAAGCAATCCAACACATAAGCAAACAAGAGGCAAGCGAAAAAGAGGCGAACGAAAAAAAAGAGGGCAAATAAAACGGCAAGGGTGAAGTGGGGGAGAGGAAAACGAGAGGAAAATGGCAAATAATGTAATGCGAGGGATAAGAGTTTGTGATGGGTACTTGGTATGTCTTGACTTGTGCGTAGACTCCCCGGCAACGGCGCCAGACATCCTTCTTGCTACCTCTTGAGCACTGCGTTGGTTTTCCCTTGAAGAGGAAAGGGTGATGCAGTAAAGTAGTGTAAGTATTTCCCTCAGTTTTTGAGAACCAAGGTATCGATCCAGTAGGAGGCCACGCTCAAGTCCCACGCACCTACACAAACAAATAAGAACCTTGCAACCAACGCGATAAAGGGGTTGTCAATCCCTTCACGGCCACTTGCAAAAGTGAGATCTGATAGAGAAGATAAGATAATATTTTTGGTATTTTTACGATAAAGACTAAAAGTAAAGAAAGCAAAATAAACGGCGCCAGAAATAGCTTGTTGACGGGAGATTAATATGATGGAAAATAGACCCGGGGGCCATAGGTTTCACTAGTGGCTTCTGTCAAGATAGCATAAGTATTACGGTGGGTAAATGAATTACTGTCAAGCAATTGATAGAATTAAGCATAGTTATGAGAATATCTAGGTATGATCATGTATATAGGCATCACGTCCGTGACAAGTAGACCGACTCCTGCCTGCATCTACTACTATTACTCCACACATCGACCGCTATCCAGCATGCATCTAGAGTATTAAGTTCATAAGAATGGAGTAACGCTTTAAGCAATATGACATGATGTAGAGGGATAAACTCATGCAATATGATATAAACCCCATCTTTTTATCCTCGATGGCAACAATACAATACGTGTCGTTTCCCCTACTTTCACTGGGATCGAGCACCGCAAGATTGAACCCAAAGCTAAGCACTTCTCCCATTGCAAGAAAGATCAATCTAGTAGGCCAAACCAAACTGATAATTCGAAGAGACTTGCAAAGATAACCAATCATACATAAAAGAATTCAGAGGAGATTCAAATATTGTTCATAGATAATCTTGATCATAAACCCACAATTCATCGGATCTCGACAAACACACCGCAAAAAGAAGAGTTACATCAAATAGATCTCCAAGAGAATCGAGGAGAACTTTGTATTGAGATCCAAAGAGAGAGAAGAAGCCATCTAGCTAATAACTATGGACCCGAAGGTCTGAGGTAAACTACTCACACATCATTGGAGAGGCTATGGTGTTGATGTAGAAGCCCTCCGTGATCAATGCCCCCTCCGGCGGAGCGCCGGAAAAGGCCCCAAGATGGGATCTTATGGGTACAGAAGGTTGCAGCCATGGAAATAGGGTTTTGGCTCTCGCTATGATGGTTTGGGGGTACGTAGGTATATACAGGAGGAAGAAGTAGGTCGGTGGAGCCACGAGGGGCCCACGAGGGTGGAAGGCGCGCCCAGGGGGTAGGCGCGCCCCCTGCCTCGTGGCTTCCTTGTTGGTTGCTTGACGTCCACTCCAAGTCCTCTTGATCACGTTTGTTCCGAAAATCACGTTCCCGAAGGTGTCATTCCGTTTGGACTCCGTTTGATATCCTTTTCCTTCGAAACACTGAAATAGGCAAAAAAACAGCAATTCGGGCTGGGCCTCCGGTTAATAGGTTAGTCCCAAAAATAATATAAAAGTGTATAATAAAGCCCATTGAACATCCAAAACAGAATATAATATATCATGGAACAATAAAAATTTATATATACGTTGGAGACGTATCAAGGCTTCCCGTACCGATATCTGAATTCGTCCGCCTCCATTGTTTCAAACACCACATCATCGCCCAGGTAATCACTAGGATTGGTACCGGGCACCATCCCCAACAGATTAGCGACGATATCGCTAGACACCTTGAGCGGGGGGCATGATTGGTTCGCCTGTTCGCCGAGCTGGGGAATTTGTTTCCCACTTCTTCGTTCTGCTAACCTTCTATCACTGGAAGTAGTTCCCGACCGCCTCGCATCTTGATATGTCCTTTCAAGAGCGCGGACATGGTTGGAATCTAGCGGAGGCGGTGGTGGTCGCTTCAGGGCATCGAGAGTGCGCTTCGCTTTCACTGGATCTATCGTCTCCTTCGGAGGTGGAGGTTTCTTTGCAAAATGGTCCCTCACATGGGCACGAGAGATGTCCTCATTTTCCTTGTCGGTCCTAACTTTTCCAGAGGCTTGAGAGATGGACAGTATCTGAATTGCCTCCCGTCTCTTCTTGTACTGCTAGCTGCCGGAGCGGCGGCGTCTGTCTTCCGCCGTTGCTTACGAGGCGGAGAAGGAGGCGGAGTGCTCTGATGCGCTGGAGGAGCCGGAGCGGCGGCGTCTGTCTTCCGCTGTTGCTGACGAGGAGGCAGACTGCTCGGACGCGCTAGAGGAGGCGAAGGAGGAGGTGGAGTGGCCTCACGCGCCGGAGCAACTGGAGAAGGAGGCGGAGTGCCCTGATCACTCGCCGGAGGAGGAGGAGGAGGAGACGGAGTGCCCTGACTCACCGGAGGAGGAGGAGGAGGCGGAGGCGTCCAGTTTGGAAGCTTGATGTACTCCTTCCGCCATACACATGGAGTCTTCAGAGTAAGACCCAGCTGAATCTCCCCTTCACCTGTAGGGTGGTCAAGCTCGAGCTCCTCAAATCCCTCCATTACTTCATCCACCATCACAATAGCATAGCCATGTGGAATCGGACGGCAGTGAAAAGTTCTGTCGGGTTGAGGAGGTGCAACAGAGCCGACAACCGCCTTGACTTTGAGGTTCTGCCATTGCGTCATAAGCTGGCAATGTTGAGTCTCCGTGATAGCATCCACGGGGTAGCTAGGAGCCGTGAAGTCAGGCTGCTGAACGAGCTTGGTGGAAGCCACTCTGCTTCTCCGCTGAGATGACGGGGTAGCTTCTCGGGTAGCTCCAGCAGCTCGCTGGCTCTCAACTTGTTCCTCTAGCTTTTGTACTCTTGCATCCAGCTTCTACATTTCGCTCAGCTCCTGTTTCCTCTTCCTCTCCCGGGTTTTGTAACCGCCTGCGCTGGGAAACCCAACCTTCCACGCAATGGAGCCTGGCGTGCCACGTGTTCGTCCAGGGTGCTCAGGATTCCCGAGGGCCTCGGTCAGCTCGTCATTCTCTCTGTTGGGAATGAACGTCCCTTGCTGCGCTGCAGCGATACACTTCTGAAGCTTCTTGACGGGTATTGCAAGTTGCTCGTTCGTCCAAACGCACTTCCCTGTTTCAGGGTCCAAGGTTCCCCCAACCCCGAAGAACCAAGTCCTTGAACGGTTTGGCCAGTTCAATGTCTCTGGTTCGACCCCTTTAGCAATCAGGTCATTCTCAGCTTTGTCCCATAACAGCCGGGCTTTGAGGTAGCCACCTGACCCCGTGCGATGGTCAAACTACTTCTTTGCAGCATTTATCTTATTTGTCTCTGACATCTTACTCTTGTCCGATGTTTTGTAGGCCACAAGTGCGGGCCAGTGATCTCTTATCTTCTCAAATCAGATGGTGAATTCTGGAGTCTTCTCTTTGTTGACTAATGTTGATTTCAACTCATTCTTCCACCTCCTGAATAGATCTGTCATCTTCTTAAGAGCACACGCCTTGACCAATGGCTCTATAACTGGCTTATTCGGATCCTCCTCTGGCGGTAGGGTGAAATTTGCCTTCAGTGAGGTCCAAAGATCATCTTTCTGTCTATCGTTGACATAAGGAACTTGAGGGTCTTTGTTCTTAGGCGTATTCCATTGCTGGATGCTGATCGGGATCATGTCCCTAACAACAGCCCCACACTGAGCAGAAAATGCTTCCTTGGTCCGCCTGGGTTCAATCGGTTGGCTATCGTTCGAGATTGCTGTGATCATGAACCTTTCATCCTGGCGCAACCTTTTCTTCGGGCCTCGTCTCGTTACCGAAGTTTGGCTCGATCCGGAGGGCTATAAAAGAAGAAAGAAGAGTTAATATATGTACATACTAAAACAATTAATGCATCAATTAGCTAGTCAGCACAGGCTTAATTAATATATATACCTCACTGGACTTTGCAATAGCTCCCTCCTCCATTCGGTCACCGGAGCCGTCATCACGGTCTCCTTCCACCGGCATTCGGTCACCGGAGCCATCATGATCATGTCCTTCCTCCTCCATTGTTCGATCACCAGAGCCTTCACCCTCTCCTTCCAGACCATCGGTGTCGTTGAGATACGACAAGACATCACCTCCGCCGAGGATTATGTCCCCCAACAACTGTTATGTTTCCAAGTCTCTTTGCTTCATAGTTTCTGCAAATATTACAACATGGCAATTAATATACAAACATGAGAGATGGATATATTAGTGGCAAACATAGACCTAGCTAGCTAATCACAACAAGGAATATTAATTAGTGGCCTCGACGCTTCTACGGTTTGGGGTGGCCTCGACAACTCTTCTAGGGTTTGGGGTGGCTCGACAACGCTTCTAGGGTTTAGGGTGGCCTCAATAACACTCTTTTAACTTGGTAAATTTGGGTGGCCTCAATGCTTCTAGGGTTTGGGGTGGCCTCAGCAACGCTTCTAGGGTTTGGCCCGTACCGCCTCTCTCATGAATGTCCGACGTCCGGACCGCCTCTCTCATGAATGTCAAACAAGGGATTTAACAAAATGGCGCCATTCTGGATGTGCAGAAAATGGTCCCTATTTTTCCTGATCTCATCTACCCTTCGATATGTCACGTTGTCTAGTGTCAAAGGATTCAAGAAAACCATGGCTTCATCATTAGCCGGAAGTAACAGGCGCATGATGGTATGAAGCTCTCCAAAGTTATTTTGGAACGGAATCCTGATAGGATAATTCGCTTTTTGGTACGAAGTTCAGCAAGAGCCTTTCGAATATCGCTATTTGGAAGGCCTTGCTGAACTTCGTACCAAAAAGCGAATTATCCTATCAGGGCTCCTTTCCAAAATAACTTTGGAGAGCTTCATACCATCATGCGCCTGTTACTTCCGGCTAATTATGAAACCAAGGATTTCTTCAATACTTTGACACAAGAGAACGTGCACATATAGAAGCGTAGATGTGATCAGGAAAAATATGGATGAACTTAATTATGCACATCCATAATGGGGCATTCTTGATAAATCACTTATAAATCTTGAGAGAGTTTGTCGGGTAGGGGCGGGAGGGGCTGGGAGATCGACAATGTTTTTTTTCTAGGGTTTGGTTGTCCTCGAGAGTTGGTCGAGCGAGAGGGGGTTGATCGACGTCCCCCTCTCGACCCCTCGGCGATCCTCGACCCTCGACCCTTGACCCCTCGACGACCCTCGACCCCTCGGCGACCCTCGACCCTCTACCCTAGTTCCCAACCCTTGACCGCTCGGCGATCCTCGACACCCTCGTTCCCGATAAAAAATAAGAAGAGGAAGAAAAAGAAAAAAAAAGAGGAGAAGAAGAAGGAATAGAGGAGAAGAAGAAAAAAAATAGAAGAACAAAAAAATCAAGAGAAGAAGAAGGAATAGAGGAGAATAAGAAAAAATAGAATAAGAAAAAATGATGGTATGAAGCTCTCCTCTATTCCTTCTTCTCCTTTATTCTATTTTTTCTTCTTCTCATCTATTCCTTCTTCTTTTCCTCTTTTTTTCTTCGTCTATTTTTTCTTCTTCTCCTCTATTCCTTCTTCTTCTCCTCTTTTTTTTGTTCTTCTTCCTCTTCTTATTCTTTTTCTCCTCTTCTTCCTCTCCTCTTCTTCTCCTTCTTCTTCTCCTTCTTCCTCGAACAAACTTAATATGAGTTTTAACATAGAACATTCATCGAGCAAGATCATCATGAACAAAAATATCACACTAATTTCTATGAAAAAAAATCCACAAACATCACATCTCGTCTCCACAAAACATCTCATACAACTCATCTCATCTCATTTCATCCAAAAAAATTCTTTGCATATTCTTTGCATATGAACATACATACATTTACTTTTTTTCATAAATGTAACATATGAACATTTTCTTAAATGAGCATATGAACATTTTCTTAAATGAGCATATGAACATACATATCACCAAAAAAATAGACCTTTTTATTGGCATATGAACATACATCCATATTCAAAATGTTCATATTCTACAATCTTAACCAAAAGAAATGCAAAAAAGAGCATTATACAACATATACAGAGAACATACATACATCGTAACAAAAAATGAAAAACAGGCCGGTGGTCGGCGAAAGCGAGGTCGGGGACGGAGACGATGGTTGGCAGCGGTGCTTACGGGTGGCGTGCGGGGATGGCGATGAGAAGGAAGGGGAGGAGGCAGGGGCTCACATCGCGGTCGTAGGGAACGGCAGCGGGATCGGGGAGGGCTCAAGGTCGCTGGCCGGAATCGGTGCGGCGGCAGACGAACGGCGTCGGGGATGAAGGGGCGCGCGTGCCGGCGTGGTGCTTCCCCGCGGCGATACCGATGGCGGGGGCGAGCCTCGGTGACAACGGGCCCGGGCGACGGCACCGGCGAGGGCGGCGGGCGGCGTCGGGGCAGCCTGGCGGCGTCGATGTCGTCGGCGTCGTCGGGGGCTAATGCGAGATGAGAACTGAAAATTCCTAAGTGCTACCTTATATACCCAGAGAATTGGTCCCGGTTCGTGGCAGCAACCGGGACCAATGCCACCCTTTAGTCCCGGTTGGTGCCACCAACCGGGACCAAAGGTCAGTTTTCAGCAGCCCAAAGGGCGGGAAACAGGGACCTTTGGTCCCGGTTGGTGGCACCAACCGGGACTAAATGGGGGCAATTGGTCCCGGTTGGTGCCACGAACCGGAACCAATGCACCCCTTTCGTCACCAAAGGCCTTGTGCTGGCGCGGTGCAGTGGGATGTTTAATCCCACCTCGCTAGCTGAGAGAGCTCGAGAGTGGTTTATAAGCGCTGCTGCACCCACCCTCTCGAGCTCCTCTCAGCTGCACGCTTTCGGGCCTAATCTGTCACTCCTTGCCTGTGGGCCTATTAGGCCTGTTGCGGGCCTGAATCCTAGCCCAACAAGCTGGTTGGGTTTCTAGTCATATTCAGACTGTGGTGGCCCAATAGGTGGCATTTTTTTTAAATTTGTCCAGTTATTTTGTTTACTTTTTTCTTTATTTATTTTATTTTGTTTCTACTTACAGCTAAATGCTTACTATTTTTCAGCGATTCTTTTTGCTTGTAGGTAATAAAATTATAAACTTTCTCTTAGTGCCATTATTTTTCCAATTTGAATAGTTTAAATTTGATTTTTTTTAAATTTGTGTGAATCACTAGTTTGTGAATAACTTTACTATAAAAATAGATTTTTGAGTGATTCTTTTTTCCTACTATTTAATATTACTGTGTTTTATCATTATATTCAGTTTGGTAAGTTTTAGGTTATTTGAAATGTCTGTTTTAATCGAAAAAAGATTTTGTTATTTTAGTTTGCTATTAAAGTTTCTAACAAAAAAATTCTTTATGAAAATTCTTTTTGTTATTAATGTTTTGAACAAAAAATACTTTGATAATTTTAGTTGCATAAATTTTATATAATTTTAGATTAAAAAATACTAGAGGTTTATAAAAGCTTTTTAGTTGATTCCTTTTGCTATTAGAGTTTCATTCAAGTTTTCTAGTTCATTCTTTTTGCTATTAGAGTTTCATTCAAGTTTTCTAGTTCATTCTTTTTGCTATTAGAGTTTCATTAAAGTTTTCTAGTTCATTCTTTTAGTTTATTATTTTTGCTATTAGAGTTTCATAAAAGTTTTATAGTTCATTCTTTTTGCTATTAGTTCATTCTTTGAGCTAAATGACCCTGAAATTGAAAAGCACTTCAAATGAACTCTGAAGAGGTTGAAAGTTGGCATGGTGTCATCATTTCAGCCACATAGCATGTGCTAAAAAGTTGAGAGGGTTACGCCAAAAACTGGATGCACTTTGTGGACAAAATGGACAATCTCTTTTGAAGTATCAGGGTTTTAGACGAAAACTCATCTGTTACAAAGGGATGTCCTTTTTTTTGAACTTATTTGAACTCTAGACTTTTTGCGTGTTCAGATTGAACCATTCATAGCCACATCATCAATTTTCACCCCTTTCTGACTTCATCTGGTATTTTTCATGCATTTACTAATTTTTGTAAGCTAAATGACCCTGAAATTGAAAAGCACTACAAATGAACTCTGAAAAGGTTGAAAGTTGTAATAAGATCGTCTTATATTATGGGCCGGAGGGAGTATTAGTTTGTGCTTCAGTTAGTTAAAATGTGAATGTTGTATAAGAAGGCTGGTTGGTGCTTGCTACAGAGTAATTTTATTCATCCCAGTAAGAGATCTTTCAAATATGTCAAATTCTGTTCGGTATCTGCATACGTCTAGAATGTGGAAATGTTAGCCATGTGAATTCAAACATATTTGCACACCATATGACAAGGTGCACTAACCTGGATCTCTTTGTATGATATGATTAGTCTGTACTACTTTGCTTCATCTATTACATGATGTGCTCTTCACTTGTATACATCTGATATAATGTTATTGGACTCAATTCAGTTATATTCAATTTCTGGAATGGACCTGGATCTAGATGAGAGGATCGTACATAAATCGTCTCCGTGCAGCCAACATCAGTAGTGTTGTCAAGATGAGGCAGTTGACCAGCAGATGGGAATGACAAAGCTCTTCTGCTTACTTGAAATCCAAGTAAGCACAATCATACTGAGCATTGACGTACATTTCTCTTCACATGAGACACTTAATTTAAAGAAGGTCATAGGAATACACATTTAGGACAGTAACTTTTGAATTTTCAGTGATGTTTGTTCATCAATGAATGAATGGATATGCCTGCATTTGTTGCATGCAAAGTGAACAACTTTGAGGACGGCAGCCAGTACCTGTACCGCTTCCTGGAATACGACCCTGTCGTCCCCAAGTAGTACAATTTCAGGGTTCAACTAAAGACGGCAAGCCCAAGCAGAAAAATTGAATACTTAAAAACCTGTCCATGCCTAACTGTTGGAAACGCAATAAAAATAGTACTGAAAAGGTATGATTTACCATTTGATTTTCAAAAAGGCAAGATCCAGAGCAGCTGTCAAAGACTAAATCATTCATCTTATCTTGGTTCAGATCATTTGCCTAGAGAAGATGGAACCAACGATTGTGTTGTGATGTGCATGTACAACACTGATTTCGGGCAGGACCGGAACAACCACACACACCTTTCTGCTTTCTTTCGGTTCCAGAAAACAAGTGGTCATTACATATTTACATATAATAACTTTAAAAAAAGTTCTTTACTCATCAGTTACAAATACGTAGTCAAGAATGAAAACTAAAAAGCCATAAGCATTTTATTATTGCCCACCCGTTAATAAGCATATAATATTCACTAACCTGCCTCTTCATATATCTTCTACGGGAGAGTTAAGACGACAGGAGCCTCACCATGGTCTTTTTTGTTTGTTGAGAAAACCATGGTCTATTGATGTGACTGCATGTGCACTTCACAAAAAAAGCCCCATAACAACCCAAGTAAAATAAAGAAAATTCTATTATGTGACCCATAACAACCCCCCCCCCCCCCCCCCCCCCCCAAAAAACACGTTTTTATAAAAACACTGCAAACCTATTTCATCCAAAATTCCTAATACACGGGCGCAGCAACGCGCGCCATTCATGATCTAGTTAGTATGATGATGGATTGCTTCTGAAATTTTGTAGTATGATGGATTCTTGTTGCTACTACAATAGTTTCCAGATTTTTTCAACACTCCTAAATAGGATAATTTCAATTGGGTGCACCAGACACGTTGCCGGGGTGACTGAAAATTGCTTTGCTTTATGGCCCACACAAGTTAAAGATCGTTACAGTAAATTATGCAAAGAACTAATCACTTCCGTTGTCTCATGTTAATGGACCAACTGAGCAAGTAAAACTTTATTGATTGATGCAACATGGGTACATAGTCTTCATAATTGAGTTCGCTGGGGCCTTAAGTAGTATAAATGTACCTGTGTCTATGCATGACAGGTGTAGGCGGGGTTGCTATGAAGCCAGCTGACGAGGATGCCATGGAGTCTATACGCCTGGATTCCAAAGATTTCAAGGGCTGGAAGTTCGAAAAGTTTGCTCGTTCTGTTGACAACCGGCTGCTCGTCCGTTCAAATGCAGACCTGCAGACATTCCAGCTGCACTGGGACGAGTATCTTCCCAACGGCAATGCTGTCAGAAGGTGGATGAAGTATGCAGTGAATCACAAAGTTAAAGTGCTTGATGTGATCCTTCGTGATTATGATAAGAGCCATTTACCTCCATGCATCTTCACCTGCCGTTCGCTTCAGGAGCTGAATTTGCAGTGGGGGGGAGCCAATTACGACGATCTCGAGCATATCAGACTTGTAATACCAGATAGAATCAACTTCCCTTCTCTCCGGAAGTTGACTCTGCGTGATGTGCAAGTGGACGGGCTTACTCTGGAGACTTTAATTGCTTACAGCCCTCACCTAGAAGACATGCATTTGATAGATGGCGCAGGCCGGTGGCGACCAGGGTTGCCGTGCTGGTGCCGGCAACGAAGAGATCGCTTCGGCGGCTAGGGTGTCCGATCTGGATCCCATTCAGATCTGGATGGTGGTCCTCGAGCCGTCGTGCGCATCCTTTGTTCCGGCGCGGCAAGCGGCTCTGGACTAGGCACGCGACACGAGGACGTCGGGGGCTCGGGCCCTTGGCGTGGAGGTGGTGGCCATCTTCTTCGTCGGAGGTGGTCGGCTAGATGGTTGTGGATTCTCGCATCCAGTCCCGGCATACAGTGGGGAGACGGGGCTGCCGGTGAAAACCGTGCTATGACTCGGGTCATGGCGTGCGATGGCGGCGTTTTCGCGTCGTTATCTTGTTGAAGACATCACCTTTGCAGCTTCCGTCGACTTGCTTACGCTGCTCTGGGTGAAAACCTCGATCCGGAGTTTCCGGATCGGACGATGGCGGTGCTTTTGGGGCGTCGTTTTCCCTCATGGGGGCATCGTTTTTTGAGCAACGGCTGGATGCAGGACCAGAGGACGGATTCTTTGGTGGAGCGGTGCGGCATCTCACTCATTGATGGCGGCGGGTCTCGGCGGCATGGCGCTGTGGTGACTCTGCGTCCGATGCGCGGAGATGGACTCGCGCAGGAGGGTGACGCGGTCTGGCGTCGGCGGCAGCTAGGCCGGCAAGGCAGATGCAGTAGTACAGCTCTGAAGATGGATTGGTGGCAGGTGGCTGCGGCGGTCTCAGACCCGGCAGACGTCCTGGTTGAGGAGTGCGCCGGACTGGTAGGTGACCCATACCCGGCAGGCGTCCTGAATGGGACCTCAGGTCTTAGATGTTAGGTTTGGCTGCGAGGTCTGTTTGGTACTAGGCCCAGACTATCAGCATCCCTTCATCACTTGGATAGGAGTAGCGACACTTTTCTTGTCTAGACGGTGGCTTCAGTCTTACTGCTGTATGACTTTGTAAGGTCTTGTGTGAATAATTAATAAAGTGGCTGCATGCATCGTCCAGATGCAGAGGCCGGGGGTCCTCCTCCATTTCTAAAAAAAATTGCATTTGATAGATTCTCTGATGTATCTTCAGCTCATAGCCTCCAAGGTGTTAAAAAGGCTGACCATTGATGGCTACATAGATTCGAAAAATGGTTTTACAATTTCTGCTCCCCATCTGATTAGCTTTGAGTGCAAGCGCTATAAACTGAAAGATATTTCTTGGGGAGACCAGCCAACTCTAGAGAGTGCACACATTGATTCTCGTGGGAAAATGTTTGATGGCGAATCTAACTATACGGAAATTCTTGTGCATGCAAAGAAAATTGCCTTATTTGGTTCTGACATAAAGGTATGCTTCCAGGGGAACAAGCCAGCTTGTTCTAGATGTATTATTATTTTTAGTATTGTTTTGTCAAAACATCAAACTCTGTTGATTCTTTAGGAAAACTGGCTATATAAAACTACTATATATATTTAGTATGTAAAGATGTGGTACATTTCTTATACTATTTACTGGTTGTTATCTGGTAGTCATTGATAATGTGAATATTATCATGTTTTATGCAAGAACAAACTGAAAGACAATGGAGTAGTTCTGGTTAAAAGTTACAACACATCTGCTGCAACAGAAAAGAGAAATGGAAATTACTTAACTAATTGTGTAAATTATGTTACATAGAAATGCCAGCTATTGATTCTTGCTTGATTTACCTCCTGCGGAGCCATGAACATTGATTCTTCACTTACCTTTTCTCAGATAATGTTCGGAAAATAGTTCTGAATACAAGTATAATTTAAATGGGTGCCAATCAAACTCCAGCATCATATGGATTATATTAGTTTCCTACGTTGGTGCAATTAATAATTTTTGAAGTACATCAATGCATTTTACCCCGTCCTTGAGGTGATTTGAGACCAGTAGTAGCTTTTTGCCTTTGCCTGTCTCAATCGCTCCCTTGCCGGTGGTGACACACACACACGCACACGAACTGCTCCGTCAGGGGAGAAAACAGACAGCGGTTCAGGAAAACAGAGGAGCACACACAGTCTGGTTTCAGGCAACCAATGCCTTCTTTTTCTTTTTCAACTCAGTGATAGCTACACACGCACATCCCTTTTATTACATGGTCAAGACCATCTCAACCCTAGCTGTCTTACAGTGTACCTGTTAAACATGTCATATTGGCGCATACACCTTAGGGGTGCGTCAGAGGTTAGGAGATAGATATTGTGCTGTTTATTTAACCTTGTATCTTATCTCTAACTATCTCCTCCTTGTAAATCTCCTCCCGGTTGATCTCTATAACAACCGAGGTATCCTTGTAACACAAGCCATGAGATCAATATAAATACGCGGGCTCCCCATGTATGGGAGTTTGAGACGCTTCACACAATTTAACATGGTATACAGAGCCCACCTCTTCCCTAGCATCTAGATCCTCCATCCTCCTCGCTGCAAACCTCTTCAATCTTCGCCCACCACCTTCCCCATCGCACCACCATGTCCACATCCAACCAGCTCGTCTCCTCCGGCCTCAACTACACCATCTCTGAACCCCTTACCCGGAACAACTACGTCCTTTGGCGAGCCCAAGCTCGTTCCCAGATCATGGGGGCGGGACTATATGGGTATGTTGACAAAACAATCCCCGAGCCATCCAAGACCATCACCACCAAAACCTCCCACGGGAAAGACCAGATCGGTCCCAACCCTGCCCATAACCCTTGGTTAATCCAAGATCAACAGATAGTCGCCTACTTGCTTCGAAATCTCTCCAAGGAGGTCTTGGTTCAGGTTGCTTCCTTAGAAACCTCTTCTGCCATATGGTCGGCTCTCGCAAACATGTTTGCAGCACAATCACGATCTCGTGAAAACAACTGCCGCATTGCCCTCTCCAACGCCCAGAAGGGCACCCAATCTGCCGCCACCTTCTTCGGTCATATGCGATCTCTCTCCGACGAACTAGCAGCAGCCGGCAAACCCATCACTGAGCAAGAGCTCATCTCCTTCATCATAGTCGGGCTTGATATGGACTATCAGCCCCTCATCTCCGCTCTCGATGTTCGAACCGATCCCGTCTCCGTTGACGATCTGTTTGGTATGGTGGCCAACTTCGATCAGCGAGTGGAGATGTTCCAGGGCACCGGTGCAGGGGCCTTCAAGTCCTCTGCAAACGCTGCCTCTCGGGGGCGTGGCGGCTTCTCCAATGGGTCCCGCTACCCCCCCCCCCCCCAGAACAGCGGCAGCGGATCTCGTGGTGGCGGAAATCAGGGTGGCGGCGGCTACCACAATGGTGGTGGCGGCGGCCAATATAACAGCAGCGGTGGTGGTGGTGGCGGCGGCCACTACCAGAACTCCGGCGGCGGCGGCGGCCACTACCACAACTCCGGTGGTGGCAACAATCCTCGGCAGCGCCCCTTCTCCAACAACAACAGGGGGCGCATTTTTCAGGGGTATGATGGTTATGAAAATAAGTGTCAGATTTGTAAAAAAATAACCACATTGCTAAGGATTGTGACTGGCGCTATGCCGACGACAACTCCCAACGCAAGAAAGTTGCAGCTGCCGTGGACAACTCCTATGGTGTTGACACAAATTGGTATGCGGACTCCGGTGCCACAAACCACATCACCCATGAACTTGAGAAGGTGACGATGCACGAGAAATACAATGGTCATGATCAGATCCACAATGCTAATGGAGAAGGTATGGATATAGATCATGTTGGTCATTCAATTATCAAAACCCCTCATCGTGATATCCATCTTAGAAATATCTTGCATGTTCCTGACACTTCTAAGAATCTTCTTTCTGTTCATCGCATTGCTCTTGACAATCATGTGTTCTTAGAATTTCACCCCTATTTCTTTTCAATTAAGGATCAGGTCACGAGGAGGGTTCTCTACCGAGGTAGATGTGTGCATGGGCTATATCCGTTGATCCCACAGTTTAGAAGCTTCAATAAACAAGTGTGCGGTGTCATCAAACTATCGTCGGAACGGTGGCATGCACGCTTAGGACACCCTTCGTTTTTTATTGTTCAACAAGTGCTTAGAAATAATCAGCTCCCGTGTGTTGGTGAGCGTAGTCCTGAAACTATTTGTGATTCTTGTCAGCAAGCAAAATCTCATCAATTACCCTACCCTGTTTCCACTAGTGTTTCTACCAAAGCTTTGCAACTCATTTTTTCCGATGTATGGGGTCCGGCCCCCTCTTCTGTTGGTAGACACACCTACTACGTTAGTTTCATTGATGATTTCAGCAAATTCACTTGGATCTATCTCCTTAAAAAACGCTCCGACGTTTTCCAAGTTTTTAAGAATTTTCAAGCACTTGTTGAACGACAATTCGATAGCAAAATCCTTGCCGTCCAGTCTGACTGGGGCGGCGAATATGAGAGACTCAATGCGTTCTTTCAGACCCTTGGTATTTCTCATCACGTCTCATGCCCGCATGCACACCAACAAAACGGTTCCGCAGAACGCAAGCATCGTCACATTGTTGACGTTGGGCTTGCCCTTCTTGCGGGCGCCTCCATGCCTCTCAAGTTTTGGGATGAGGCGTTCCTCACCGCCGTTCATCTCATCAACATGCTGCCAAGCCGTGTTATTAACAATGAGACACCCATGCAACGCCTTCTTCATACTCGTCCTAATTATCATTCCCTTCGTGTTTTCGGTTGTGCCTGTTGGCCTAATCTTCGTCCTTATAACACTAGAAAACTCATGTTTCGCTCTAAGCAATGTGTTTTTCTGGGCTACAGTGCACAACACAAGGGTGTCAAGTGTCTTGATGTATCCTCTGGTAGAGTCTATATATCTCGCGATGTTGTCTTTGATGAGACCGTTTTTCCTTTCGCGCACCTTCATCCTAACGCTGGTGCTCTTTTGCGCAAGGAGATCCTTCTTCTTCCTTCTCATCTCTCCGGTATAGATAGTGGGGATGATAATTTGAATGATCACGTGACTAATACTTCTAACCATGCATCTGAGATTCGAGTTACAGGGCAAGGAAATGCAACAGCAGAAAAAAAATCTGGCAGCAAATCATCAAGAATACGTCACACATGGGCCATATTTTATGTGTCCCCTGGGTGGTGGCAGTTCTGCTGCCGAATCCCCCTCGGGATCGGTGCCGCCAGACCTGGCGCGATCGTCCTCGGATCCGCCGCCCTGCCAGGCGGGCAGGCGTAGTGGATCGGCGCCTGGATCCGCGCCTGATGCGCCGCATCAACCCGCGCCCGACACGCGGCAGCGGTCGGCTCCGCCTCCCCCCGGTGCGCCTGCGTTGGGCCAATCATTGCACGGGGACGCGCTGGGCCACTCATCGCACGGGGACCACCCTGCCACGCGGTTTTCCACCGAGCCGCGGGTATATGTCAGGCGGGGCCCGCGTCCATCGGCGGCTGGGGACACGGGATCCCATCCTGCTCCGGCTAGACCACTCGGATCGTCTGCGCCGAGCACACCGCCTTCAGCTGCACCCTCGGCCACACCTGATCCAGTCGACCCTGCAGGCGACAGGATCCCCTCGGGATCGCCGAGATCTTCTGCTTAGGAGCTGCAGCCTGGATCCTCTGCGGCTGGGTCTTCTGCAGCGACTCAGCAGCCAGCTTCTCCTCCTCATACACGTCTTCGAGCAGGGGTAATCCAGCCTGTTAATTATAAAGTTAAATTTGGTCTAGCTTGCTCAACAGGAGAACCAACCACCTTTCGCGAAGCATGCACCGATTCCAGGTGGAAACAGGCTATGGAAGAAGAGTTTCAGGCACTTCAGAAAAATAAAACATGGCGCTTGGTCCCGGCACATTACGGTAAAATTTTGATTGATTGCAAATGGGTGTTCGGGATAAAGAAAAAGGCAGATGGTACGATCGATCGCTACAAAGCCAGACTTGTTGCAAAAGGATTCAAGCAAAGGTATGGCATTGATTATGAGGACACCTTCAGTCCTGTTGTCAAAGCTGCTACTATTCGTCTCGTTTTATCTCTTGTTGTCTCTAGAGGATGGAGTCTCAGGCAACTAGATGTGCAGAATGCGTTTCTTCATGGTGTTCTGGAAGAGGAAGTATATATGAAACAACCCCCTGGTTTTGAGGACAAAAATAAACCCTTTCATGTGTGCAGACTTGACAAATCTTTGTATGGACCGAAGCAGGCTCCAAGGGCATGGTACTCTCGTTTGAACTTAAAGCTTCAAGCACTTGGTTTCACTCCATCTAAATCTGATACATCGTTGTTCATCTATAATAAGTCAAATACGTCCATATTTGTACTTATCTATGTTGATGATATTATTGTCACAAGTTCCTCAAATGATGCAATCACAGCCTTGTTAAAAGACTTGAATTCAGAGTTTGCCCTCAAAGATTTAGGGGATTTGCATTTCTTTCTTGGTATTGAGGTCAAGAAATTGAGGGAGGGCAGTATTCATCTTTCTCAGGAAAAATATGCAACTAATCTTTTGAGCAGAGTTGGATTGAAGGGTTGTAAACCTTCACCAACACCACTGTCTAGCACAGAAAAATTGTCTCTTGCAGGAGGTGAAGTCTTGAGTCAAGAAGATGGCACTAAATACAGGAGTTTGGTAGGTGCTCTGCAGTACTTGACACTCACCAGGCCTGATATTTCCTTTGCTGTAAACAAAGTATGTCAGTTCCTTCATGCACCTACCTCATCACACTGGACAGCGGCAAAACGTATACTCAGATATATACATGGTACCTTGAGTGTTGGTCTAACCTTTAATAAGTCTGCATCCACTCTTGTTAGTGCCTTCTCTGACTCTGACTGGGCAGGATGTTTGGATGATCGACGATCAACAGGTGGCTTTGCAGTATTTTTTGGACCAAACTTGATATCTTGTTGTGCACGGAAACAGGCCACAGTTTCAAGATCCAGTACTGAGGCAGAGTACAAGGCTTTAGCAAATGCTACAGCCGAGGTCATTTGGGTAAAGGCTATGCTTAAGGAACTTGGAATAAAACATATCCAAACTCCGTGTCTTTGGTGTGATAATCTTGGTGCCACCTATCTGTCAGCTAATCCTGTTTTTCATGCACGAACTAAGCACATTGAGATTGATTATCACTTTGTCAGAGAAAGAGTTGCCAACAAAGAATTGGATATACGATTTGTGCATTCAAAAGATCAAGTTGCAGATGGCTTTACAAAAGCATTGGCTACAAGACCATTTGAGGAGTTCAAGCGTAATCTTAACTTAGTGAAGTTATGATTATGGGAGGGTGTTAAACATGTCATATTGGCGCATACACCTTAGGGGTGCGTCAGAGGTTAGGAGATAGATATTACCGAGGTATCCTTGTAACACAAGCCATGAGATCAATATAAATACGCGGGCTCCCCATGTATGGGAGTTTGAGACGCTTCACACAATTTAACAGTACCGACATACAAGTTCACTGAATCTTAGCTGCCAATTACACAGTAAACTGACATACAAGTTCACTGAATCTTAGCTGCAAAAACAATGACGGCTACGGCAAGTTGCAGCATGTTCACACTTGCTCCATCATGTGCATTTACACCAGGATGACACGGCACAATACAACCATTCATCAACGCATGAACGTGGTAACTAATTAACAGTTTTACACAATGACAAGATTGACTACTGACATAGCTGTGAGTTTTCCTTCTTCTTAAAGGTTGTTCATGTGTTATTGAATGCTGGTTTACTGCTCCCTCACAATACTGTACCATTTGATGTTTTTCCTTTTCTGTTTTGCTATTAACTTGCCTGGAAATGACATGGCATCTTTGTCCTACCTATAAGTTTATAACCTGCTAGCTCTCTCAATGCAAGGTTATGCTGGAAAAGGAGTTGCCAACATGTTCTGCAGTTGAGAGCCTCACAACTCTGGAAATCGGCGACTGGCATCTTACCAACGACCTCTACGTTGTGCTCCGCTTCCTGCAGCTTTCACCGAGGCTAGAAAAGATCAAGCTGGTGCATAAATCAGTACCCCGTATGCTACATGTAGCTAGAATTCTTGCACTGGTCTTAAGAATATTCACTAAAAGGCACCCTTTTCTTGTTTGTCTCCAGGATGAAGGAGCAGGCACAAACGTTCGGTCAACTGATGGAATGACCTTCCAGTGTCCACTCCTCGAGAGCGTCGTGATACAGTGCTTCGAGGGGGGTGAAGGGATCGACATGCTGGGGAATGTCATGGCAGCTAACGGGTCCACCTGGACAAGATAAATGTCATTGTTCTGGTGAAGAAGTACGGCAGCCCGGAGGAGGTGAATGTTACTTTTTGTGAGTATATCAAGAAGAGGGCCCTGGAGGATAAGAAGATGTGTGCCGGGAGCGAGGAACCGACGAAGAAGGCGAGACGCTGCTGAGAATCTGAAGATGGTGAAGTCCAGAGAATGCCTTTGTGGAGGATGGGCATCCACAGATCACAAGCATGAACCATGATGATTCTGGGACCTGCTTACTGAGTCATCCTCTTTCCTTTTGTCGTGGCGTCGAACTTGCTTTGCCTCTACTGATTTAGAACTCTTGTAGTTGTACTGGTGTACCCTATATTTGGACAGTGTGTTCTCTCTCTGTCTTATATGCAGGGTTAGTTTGCTGCCAACTAATCTGCGAAGAAGAGCAGCTAAACGGTTATAGGTGTGCTGCTATGGCTATTGTCTGGAATGCAGAATTGCAGATATCATGCAGCTCGGTATTGCAGAATTGCATCTATCAAAGGCCTCTGCTCCTGCTGCTTTGCTGTTTGTCAACACACATTGTACTGTATGTTTGCATGCTGTGAATGCTCAGTGAGCTCTGTTTCATCGCTTAGCCACTAGTGTCATGTTTCTGCCTACTGTCTTTCGTTGTTAATGCGTTGCACATTGAATTTTCTGAGGCTGAATTTGGTACCGGCTGAGACTGAATCGCTTCTTCCTTACTGTCTCTCTGGTGTCTCTGAATTGAAGCACAAGTCGGAATATTTAGTATAGCACATTTGACCGCCGGCTATATCTAGGGCTTCTTTTCAAGTCTTGGAATAGATGCGGTCGAGGGAGAAAGGAAGGCGCGGCATTTCATCTCTGTGTCGGAATTTATCCAGTCCCATTTCGTGGATTACCAATGGATAGCCGGAAGTTAGGCAGTAACTTCGTAGCTAACATGGCCTCACCATGCACCTCACCCGTACAGTGTATATGGCGTGCCAAGGGAAACACATGAACTTAAGTCACTGATGAAACAAAGCTGAATTTAAGAGCTCTGCCTTCGCAGTGATTGTTCTGCAAGGTGCATTTGATTTGTTCCACTTAAACTTATTCATATTATTACGCCCTTTGCATGGATGAGACTTGCAACGCGCATTCGCGTACGCCAGTTTAGTTTCTGATGCAAGTTTCTCTTTGCTCGCTGTTCCATGGGAACGCCGTGTTGAAGACAAACAGTTTCCTCGCTTAGCCAGTGGCAAAAGAACCCGGAATAGTTGTTTCTGTATACCGACTGTGGATGCAAGCTTCAAGTAGAATTAATCGCACACAGTATTTACTTGACCAAGGGCAACCTATCCATGAGACAGAGAAGATGCTAATACTAACCCATCGTCAGTTCCAAAAATTATTCAGCATGATAGAAAGACATGACCACAGTGAACTTACACCTTGCACTATCAACCACACATAAACTAGCTGGACAACAAATGGGATTTCAATTCATTCTAAGCAACAATTAAAAACAGAACAAGTCCAAATGCATAGGCTTTTTTTTCGAGAACACCTCGAGGGGGGCAGGGAGTTCTTGCATTTCATTAAGAAGAGAGTAGGTTGAGTTTATAAGGAAAACCGGACCCGAAGACCTAACATTCTCGGCTAATCAGGGAAAACCGAAATAAAACCAAAAAAAAAGGAAAAAAAGGAGAAAAAAGAGGCACTGGAACTTGGGGAAAGGGACACGACAAAAAACAACATCAAGAGACATCGTCGGAGCCAAACCGAATGCATGCAAAACCAGGTACACATAGAAACGTCAGTTTATAGTGTCTTAATTAAAAATTGTAAGAGATTGATAAACAATTGATATGGTCACAAAAATATGACAACTTAGGAAAGAAGTTTTTCCAATGCATGAGCAGCATATATTATTGAATTACAGATTCTGAATAAAAATCATGGAACTCCCCTCCAGAGACCACAAATTGAAGGAGAAAACATCCAGATAAACATCACTAGATTGACTTGAAATTGCAGGGCAGGGGCACCTTGCCGGCGCGGCCACCACCAGGATTGTGCAGGGGCGCCTTGCCGGCGCGGCCACCACCAGGATTGTGCAGGGGCGCCTTGCCGACGCCGCCACCACCAGGATTGTGCAGGGGCGCCTTGCCGGCGCGGCCACCACCAGGATTGTGCAGGGGCGCCTTGCCGGCGCGGCCACCACCAGGATTGTGCAGGGGCGCCTTGCCGATGCCGCCACCACCAGGATTGTGCAGGGGCGCCTTGCCGGCACGGCCACCACCAGGATTGTGCAGGGGCGCCTTGCCGACGCCGCCACCACCAGGATTGTGCAGGGGCGCCTTGCCGGCGCCGCCCCCACCAGGATTGGGCAGGGGCGCCTTGCCGGCGCCGCCACCACCAGGATTGTGCAGGGGCGCCTTTCCGGCGACGCCACCACCAGGATTGTGCAGGGGCGCCCTGCCGGCGCCGCCACCACCAGGATTATGCAGGGGCGCCCTGCCGACGCCGCCACCACCAGGATTGTGCAGGGGCGCCTTGCCGACGCCGCCACCACCAGGATTGTGCAGGGGCGCCTTGCCGGCGCCGCCACCACCAGGATTGTGCAGGGGCGCCTTGCCGGCGCCGCCACCACCAGGATTGTGCAGGGGCGCCTTGCCCGCGCCGCCACCACCAGGATTGGGCAGGGGCGCCTTGCCCGCGCCGCCAGCACCAGGATTGTGCAGCGGCGCCTTGCCGGCGCCGCCGCCACCAGGATTGTGCAGGGGCGCCTTGCCGGCGCCGCCGCCACCAGGATTGGGCAGGGGCGCAGACTGCATCATGGGTGCCCTCTTGGTTGCTTCATGGTTGATGTAGAACAGTAGTAGCTCGGGAATTTGAGCAGGAGGGTGGTTCACAGTGTTAGGAACACCTAGGTACCGCAGATGTGTGAGCTCACCCACACTATCAGGCACCTGAGTTATGACTGTATCCGTCAAATCCAGTACCTTGACATGCTTGAACTTTCTGAGTGTGCTGTTTGCCTGACGAATGTCACTCCAAGGCAAGGAAGGAGCTCCCTTGTCCGTGAAGACAATCAGTGTCCGCACCGGTCTGAATTCGTCCTCAGGTTTAAAATTGCTCTCCACCAATGGAGGCCCTGGTTTGAGCTTCGCTAGGCAGCCGGTAGTCACAGATAAGTGGCGAACTGTTGCAGGGACGATTATCTCCGATGACGAGCCGTTGCTAATGCTCATACAGTCATCGCCAGACACCTGGCGTATCATGGAATGGATGTGCACATGGATCACATAGTGGCCATCCGTGCCAATCTTGAATAAGGACCGATCCACGAGATCCTTAAAATAGCCTTTCGCCACACCCTCCATGGCCAGCAGCTTCTGGTCAGCCAGCATGTGTTGTTTCACTTGCGTGTCGTCAATGAAACCGTGAGCTATCCACATCTTGGTTAACTTTTCAGGCTGGAACTTCCAATTATATGGGAACACGCTGCAGAACGCCAGGCAGCTCTGTAAGCGCAGTGGTAGGTTATGGTAGGTGAATAGAAGATCTTCATACAGGCCTTGGATGTGATTCTTGTCGTCGAGTTCACCTAGGATGATTTGCTCCTGAATCTTACTATTTGCTATGTTGAGCTTGTGAACAATACTGAGAGCTGCTCGTGGGGATCCCTCCAACTTGCCAATCCGTTGCACAAGCCCTTGGGGAGGTTGGTCAGGTTTTGCAATGTGTTTGAGCAGCTCTTTCATTGGCTCTTGGCTGATCCCATCCAGGACGATTGTTTCATCTGCCTTGAGTGTTGTGGAACAAACCTTGTCTCGAGTGGTCATTACAACTTTGCAACTTTTAAGGCTCCTCAACATGTCCAGCACACTCGCCCATGCCTTATTTCTCTGAGCCCGGCTGATCCGCGTGTGGCTGGTCGACCCAAATCCGTCCTCGTGCTGCCATACATCATCAAGCACGACCAAACAAGTTTTTGTTCGTTCGATCAACCCGAACCCTGAGCTTCTGGACAGACCTTTAACCACGGACTCTAGCGCAGCAACGGTGTCCATTATTGGACCATGGATCATTGGGGCGCCAGACTTGTTGATGGGCGACCGGCATATCTCTGTCAGAAGCTCAATTTGATCCAATTTGTTGCAGACGTGCGCCCATATGCGCACCTCAAACCCGGGCTCATTAGCATCAAATACATGGCGAGCAAGGTGAGTCTTCCCCATCCCTCCATGGCCTATGATGGCTATAACCTTATTCTGCTCGCCTTTCAGCAGATTCTGTAGCTGGCGACGCTCCTCGACGTACCCGAAGAAACCATTCCCGGAATTTGCTTGTGACGGGCCTCTAAGGAGGATGGGAGAACCATGAACAATGCTGTGATTGTTGTCTGAATTCTTTAGCAACTCCCGCGTCCTCAGGCCAAGTCTGCCTAGCTTCTCCACCACTTCCTCAAGACGACTAGGTGAGTCTTTGGTTCCAGTAAATTGCTGTGCAAACTCACAAGAAAGAGGCTTGTTCTTTAGACTCTCGTACAGGTCCAGAATCTCCTCCGCTTCATAAATGGCACCCTTGAGCCGCCACAGATGCTCCACGGCCTCCCCTGTCCCCTTCTTGATGAAACATAGCCCGACTTTGTCAACAGTCACCCTGATGCCATCAAGATGGTCGGCCAGCTCCTTCAGCTTGGGATTGACATTCTTGAGCGATTTGTTCTCCTCGTCTATGTATTTGCGTGCTGCCTTGATGGACTTGCTGATGAACGGCGTGACGAACCACCCTATCAACGAGACGCCAACAGCATCTGCGACCATGCTGCTACTGCCATGGTATGGTATGGCAAGAACAAACAAACAAATGAGATACTATGTAAGAACAAAAAAGGAGATACATACATACATACATACATACATACATACATACATACATACATACATACATACATATATACATACATACATACATATATATATGGAGCAACCGCATAAAACTAGTACAGTACTACATATTAACAGAGGATAAATATTACAACAAGTGTCACCTCATAATTTTGTGCTGTGCCCGATAGATCGGCTGCAAATTCGATCAAAAAAGCACCAAGCCACCAACCAACGAAACTGCAACAGCTTCTGCTACCTGGGTCGCCCTGACAATTTTGCAAACATCGGTAAGAAAATGAGAGATCTAAGTGGGAGCGGGACTCATGGATTAGCTACCCAATTACTAGCAGAGGTTGCTTAGCTAATACTACGTACAAGAACCACCGGCCGGACTCAAGAAAACTCACCTGCGAATTCGATTCAACGTAAGACGATGCCGCATATATACTACTAGTAGCTAGTATGGTTGCTTGATCCGGGCTCACACCATACAGATCTCTTCATCTTGTCATGCTACTGAGAGAGAGAGAGAGAGATCCAAAATGCTATGAAAGGAAGTGGACAGCGGGGGTTGGAAGCAAGATGTCCTCGATGAGCAGTAATAAGTCAACCAACGGAAGGCATTGGGGGCTACATCTACACAGGCCCCTGCATATACATCACGTGCTCTACTCTGCTCTGCTCTTTTTTATTATTAATATTATTTTATATGGATCATATTAGAGCATCTACGGCCGCATACACATAATCCAGCCCCTTAAACGTCCGCGGGCAGTAATCGGTCATCGCCCGTGGTCTTCGTGCGATGTCACCGGTTTACCTGTGGTCATTCCTCCTCGATATGGCCATCGACAAGTTTCGGGATTCTCCTTCGGAGGAAAACAAGGACTGGCACATATGGCGCTCCTTGGACACCTTGATTTGAGAGGGGCCGGTCCTGTGTGCCCGGAACATCAGCCTAACCGGCTTCTCTGAGTATATCATGAAGATCTGGGTTTTTTCTTTGACACGATGGGACATGTGTGCAGGAAGATTTCTTAGGGATCAACATTTGCGGAGAATGACATGGAGGTTGTGATCGGAGGACCTGACCGTGGCGAAGGCGGGGTCTTTGATGCGATGAAGACTTTGCTTCACAGGCTTTCTTCGGACTTTGCTTGCAGGATATATTCCCGTCCAGACCGGACACGAGTTCATATGAGCTTGGTGGTATGTGACTTGCAGTAGCGGACTCCGTAAGTGGGGGCGGCAGCACTGGTTGACTTCTGTGGTGATGGTGCTCCTCGAATACCGAGTCATGATTTTCATGGTGAAAACCCAAGGTCTGGCCTTTATTGGTTGTACCTGGCAATGACCTTATTGAATGCATTGTTTTGGGAACGTGGTCTTTCTCCATGGTGAAAAACTAAGATCTTCGATCGGGCAATGACAACGCATGTGCATTGTTTCCTTCTTGAAAGCGTTGATTTTGGACAACCTCCTTTTTAGTCCGAGTGTTGTCTTTGGTGGTGGTTAGAGTGCTGCTGCTGCGGGTGATTAATCACCATGGCGGGGTCTTTTTTTTTTCCTTTTCTCTTTTTTTTCTTTTCTGGATGTGTGCATTGTGGATGTCTTTAGACATCTTGTTAGTGGAGAGGCTGGGTGTAATTGGTATCTGTGTAATATTAATATATTCCCTTTATCAAAAGAAATCTTTGACATTGTTTCCTTGTGGAGGCATCGTCGTTGTTGTCTCGTCACCTAGATCTGGGTCCCCGGATAAAACGATGTCGATGTCTTCGATGTTGTTCCCCCTTCTAGGGCCATCATTCTGGAGCAGGTGCTGGCTGGAGTGGTCCTGAGGTGGAACAGTGTTCCATCTACTAGAACAATGACCACGGGTCTCGGTGGCGTGGTGTAGTGGGGCTCGGCGATGAACGCAGCTTTAGAGTGCGCGCGGGATGGTGCCGTTGTGTGGTGTCGTGGTGGTGTCGACTACAGAAGGTGGCAAGGTCAATGCATTGACAGCGGAAGGTGGTGGCGGCGGATTTTAGAGCATGCACTTTGTTGCGCGATACGGGTCAGCTAGATCCACTACTAGGGAAACCCCTAGTAGTAGCGCGGGTATTTTGCCTATCAGTAGCGTCGTCCCGCGTTACTGATAAGGCACTACAGCTAACGTGTAGCAGTAGCGCCTGTCATCCCACGCTACTGCTATACATGGCTAGCAGTAGCACGCTTTAGTGAAGAGCGCTGCTGCTAATATCTGCAGCGCTTTTTAGCAGGAAGCGCTACTGGTAAGGCAGCGCTACTGCTAACTTTGTTCCCCTCGCTACTGCTAGTTTTATTAGTTTCTGTTTTTTTTGCATATTTTTTTTGTATTTGAATAGGCTTTATACAATAATCTTTAGCATATCATACACATACAAATGTAATCATAGCATATACATACAAATAGCCTCATCAAATCATGTCATCATCATAGTCATCATCCAACACAAAGTGGTCTCTCGTCATCATCTCGAAAATAGCGATACAAGTCTCAATTACTTGCAACTACATCGTCATCCATCTAAACAATGATATACGCGATAAGAGCTATCACTTTGAGTGAGAGCGAAACTATGCAGTACATGAGTTCGTATCCCTCTCTTGCATTAGCGTGAACCTAAACTAACTACTGCCTGTCGCTCGGAAACCGGAAACCGGTACACCTAGGCCTGACACTCCGGCCACTCGTCGTATATATACTCCTGGCGTAGCACTTCTTCGCCATCGATGATCTATGCACCTGCATCGTCACATGAGTCGATGATATGCAACATATATAGTTGAGCAACAGAAAGAGACAGACTTGGCAAACATAGAAGCAACATATCATAAGCATAAATAACAAACTTGATCGTACCAAAAATGCCCTAACTAGAGTGATCGTCGCTAGTCGAGGAGGACAGTTTAATTACATCACAAATAAAGCTTCGTCGTGCATAACTCAAAGTTTCGTCATACAGAAAATATGGACTAAACGGACACACACTCCAACATGTAGTGCCATCCATCCAAGTCAGGGAGATAGTCCCCGAGCCTAGTGAAAGGCTTCAGGTCGAGACGCTGAGCGGCTACCCGTGTTCGGACGTCTCCCCGCGACATTTTTCCTTCTTCGTAGAACATCCCTGTTTTTCCGACGACCTCCTTCATGATGATTTGGGCAAATTCGCGCTGGATGTGATAGAACTCAGCTCGAAGTCGATGATCCTCGATATCTCCTACGTTCTTTGCCCATTGCAGAATATGGGCATCGCCGGATGTAGGTGACATGCGAAGGTTCTGGTGATCCCGTCTCTACTCCAGCATGTGGTGTAGGACATAGAATCCATCATTAAGAGAATCACTCGGTTGCTGGATGCAGCAGAAGTCGGTCTTATGGCCGAAGGCGGGCCTGCCGTCCGTTCTCTTCTTTTCCTTGACCTCTTCACCCCGTGCGTCGTAGTAAAACATAGCACTGTTGAGAACATCCTTGATGTGGGTGTAATCCTTTTTGTTAATGTTCTTCGACGAGTCCAAGTAAAGATCGTGGGAGTATCGAGGATAGAGGATGATGAGGACGGCGCGCCCGCCGCTGCGCAAAATAAGTACACCTCAAATTAATTAGCCTCCACCGTGCAAATGAATGATTGAAATCGAAGGAAGGATATCCGCGCGGATGACTTACAGGGGATGATAAGGCACGAGAATCGCCTCCTTGTCCTTATTGGCGAGCATGAAATTGACGATGTATTCCCTCGCGTATTCACGGTGCTTTGCGCAGACTCCCAGGAAGCCCTCGTGCATGAAGTACGGGTCAGCGACACAGATATGAGGTATCTGCTCAACCCCGATGATGTAGTTCATGTGCAAGGCATAAAGGCGGACAAACGTAAAATCCAGCTTCTTCACGTGAAACATGTCGAATATGTAATCGAATCGAAGGAAGAACTTCTCCGAGGGGAATGTGTTGACGATGTACGACAATTGCCGCGGAATGTTAACCACGTAGAGTGGGTATCCTAGATCTTTCGAGGCGATGAGGCCTTTCTCTATCCGCAGCACATCGTCATAAAGTCTCCTTAGATCGCCAAATCTGGCCCCTAGCGCTGCTGCAGGTAGGATTGGTTGACCGGGGATATGCCATTTATCCGCACCGGGGATATCTATACGGTCTTGAACCTGAGGCTGCTGAGGCGGCTAGATCATAGAATCAGCTTTTTTGCCTTTCCTCGGTCTCTTCCTAGACTTCTTTACTACCGAAAGGTCATCCATAATACGTTCAGCCTCCGGAGACGGCAATTCAGGCACCGACTCATGAGGCTCAAACCCTAAGTAGGCGCCAGTATTGACATACTGTTGAGTGCCATCGTCATCCTCGTCCTCATCTATGGCGACGTCACCAGCGACTAATGGAGCCTTTTCCTCACCCCCTCCGCTATCACCCAGCACGACAGTCGATGCTAATTGGGTAGGTGAGGTGTTGATGTTCATACCTAACTGCGTGCTCGTGGGTGTGCTCCCGGCCGCCTCCAGACGAAGCAGACTCTTTGGCCACAACAGGACCCACCCATTGCAACAATCACCAAGCCGCCGCGGGGTCTCGTCGTCATCCCCCACTAGTACTAGAGGAGCCAAATTCTCGTGGCCCGGTTTGACACTGTCCACGGAAACCTTGAAGACGTTCGGGGGGATCGGCCGGCTGTGGAACAATGGTTCCTTCGGCTTCATTATCGCCGTCTTCCCCACGTCTACCTTCTGGTCGCCGATGGTGTACAATATGGTGCACCGGGTTTCGTCGGCCTGCAAAGAAAAGTCTGCGACGTGAAACATCCGAAAGGCAACGAAAACGGGAGATTATACATTTATTGAAGGGGCCGGTGTGACAGATATCGTGAGGGCGTCGAGCTCAACCAAAGACGAAGCACCGCCGAGCACGTCCGGTGCCGGAGTAGGTGCGGGAGCTGGTGCGGGAGCAGGTGCAGCTGTAGGTGCTGGTGCAACGCTATGAAGGAAATATGCCCTAGAGGCAATAATAAAGTTATTATTTATTTCCTTATATCATGATAAATGTTTATTATTCATGCTAGAATTGTATTATACGGAAACATAATACTTGTGTGAATACATAGACAAACAGAGTGTCACTAGTATGCCTCTACTTTGACTAGCTCATTGATCAAAGATGGTTATGTTTCCTAGCCATTGACATGAGTTGTCATTTGATCAACGGGATCACATCATTAGGAGAATGATTTGATTGACTTGACCCATTCCGTTAGCTTAGCACTCGATCGTTTAGTATTCTGCTATTGCTTTCTTCATGACTTATACATGTTCCTATGACTATGAGATTATGCAACTCCCATTTACCGGAGGAACACTTTGTGTGCTACCAAACGTCACAACGTAACTGGGTGATTATAAAGGTGCTCTACAGGTGTCTCCAAAGGTACTTGTTGGGTTGGCGTATTTCGAGATTAGGATTTGTCACTCCGATTGTCAGAGAGGTATCTCTGGGCCCACTCGGTAATGCACATCACTATAAGCCTTGCAAGCATTGCAACTAATGAGTTAGTTGCGGAATGATGTATTACAGAACGAGTAAAGAGACTTGCCGGTAACGAGATTGAACTAGGTATTGAGATACCGACGATCGAATCTCGGGCAAGTAACATACCAATGACAAAGGGAACAACGTATGTTGTTATGCGGTTTGACCGATAAAGATCTTCGTAGAATATGTGGGAGCCAATATGAGCATCCAGGTTCCGCTATTGGTTATTGACCGGAGACGTGTCTCGGTCATGTCTACATAGTTCTCGAACACGTAGGGTCCGCACGCTTAAAGTTCGATGACGGTTATATTATGAGTTTATGTGTTTTGATGTACCGAAGATAGTTCGGAGTCCAGGATGTGATCACGGACATGACGAGGAGTCTCGAAAAGGTCGAGACATAAACATTGATATATTGGAAGCCTATATTTGGATATCGGAAGTGTTCCGGGTGAAATCGGGATTTTACTAGAGAACCGGGGGTTACCGGAACCCCCCGGGGGTTTAATGGGCCTACATGGGCCTTAGTGGAGAAGAGGAGGGGCGGCCAGGGCAGGCCGCGCGCCCCCTCCCCCTCTAGTCCGAATTGGACAAGGAGGGAGGGCGGCGCCCCCTTTCCTTCCTCTCTCCCCCCTCCTTCCCCCTTCTCCTACTCCAACTAGGAAGGGAGGGAGTCCTACTCCCGGTGGGAGTAGGACTCCTCCTGGCGCGCCTCCTCCTGGCCGGCCGCCTCTCCCCCCCTTTCTCCTTTATATACGGGGGCAGGGGGCACCCCATAGACACAACAATTGATCATTGATTCTTAGCCGTGTGCGGTGCCCCCCACCACCATAGTCCACCTCGATAATATCGTATCGGTGCTTAGGCGAAGCCCTGCGTCGGTAGAACATCATTATCGTCACCACGCCGTCGTGCTGACGGAACTCACCCTCAAAGCTCGGCTGGATCGGAGTTTGAGGGACGTCATCGAGCTGAACGTGTGCTGAACTCGGAGGTGCCGTGCGTTCGGTACTTGTTCGGTCGGATCGTGAAGACGTACGACTACATCAACCGCGTTGTGCTAACGCTTCCGCTTTCGGTCTACGAGGGTACGTGGACACACTCTCCCCTCTCGTTGCTATGCATCACCATGATCTTGCGTGTGCGTAGAAATTTTTTTGAATTTACTATGTTCCCCAACAGTGGCATCCGAGCGGCAAAGGGAAGAAGAAGGGGAACTTCAAGAAGAACAACAAACAAGTTGCTGCTCAGGAGAAGAAACCCAAGTCTGGACCTAAGCCTGAACTAAGTGCTTCTACTGCAAACAGACTGGTCACTGGAAGCGGAACTGCCCCAAGTATTTGGTGGATAAGAAGGATGGCAAGGTGAACAATGGTATATGTGATATACATGTTATTGATGTGTACCTTACTAATGCTCGCAGTAGCACCTGGGTATTTGATACTGGTTCTGTTGCTAATATTTGCAACTCGAAACAGGGACTACGGATTAAGCGAAGATTGGCTAAGGACGAGGTGACGATCCATGTGGGAAATGGTTCCAAAGTCGATGTGATCGCGGTCGGCACGCTACCTCTACATCTACCTACGGGATTAGTTTTAGACCTGAATAATTGTTATTTGGTGCCAGCGTTGAGCATGAACATTATATCTGGATCTTGTTTGATGCGAGATGGTTATTCATTTAAATCAGAGAATAATGGCTGTTCTATTTATATGAGTAATATCTTTTATGGTCATGCACCCTTGAAGAGTGGTCTATTTTTATTGAATCTCGGTAGTAGTGATACACATATTCATAATATTGAAGCCAAAAGATGTAGAGTTGATAATGATAGTGGAACTTATTTGTGGCACTACCGTTTAGGTCATATTGGTGTAAAGCGCATGAAGAAACTCCCTACTGATGGACTTTTGGAACCACTTGATTATGAATCACTTGGTACTTGCGAACCGTGCCTCATGGGCAAGATGACTAAAACGCCGTTCTCCGGAACTATGGAGCGAGCAACAGATTTGTTGGAAATCATACATACACATGTATGTGGTCCGATGAATGTTGAGGCTTGCGGCGGGTATCGTTATTTTCTCACCTTCACAGATGATTTAAGCAGATATGGGTATATCTACTTAATGAAACATAAATCTGAAACATTTGAAAAGTTCAAAGAATTTCAGAGTGAAGTTGAAAATCATCGTAACAAGAAAATAAAGTTTCTATGATCTAATCGTGGAGGAGAATATTTGAGTTACGAGTTTGGTCTTCATTTGAAACAATGCGGAATAGTTTCGCAACTCACGCCACCCGGAACACCACAGCGTAATGGTGTGTCCGAACGTCGTAATCGTACTTTACTAGATATGGTGCGATCTATGATGTCTCTTACTGATTTACCGCTATCATTTTGGGGTTATGCTTTAGAGACGGCTGCATTCACGTTAAATAGGGCACCATCGAAATCCGTTGAGACAACGCCTTATGAATTGTGGTTTGGCAAGAAACCAAAGTTGTCATTTCTTAAAGTTTGGGGATGCGATGCTTATGTGAAAAAGCTTCAACCTGATAAGCTCGAACCCAAATCGGAGAAATGTGTCTTCATAGGATACCTAAAGGAAACTGTTGGGTACACCTTCTATCACAGATCTGAAGGCAAGAATTTTGTTGCTAAATTTGGATCCTTTCTAGAGAAGGAGTTTCTCTCGAAAGAAGTGAGTGGGAGGAAAGTAGAACTTGATGAGGTAACTGTAACTGCTCCCTTATTGGAATGTAGTTCATCATAGAAACCGGTTCCTGTGACATCTACACCAATTAGAGAGGAAGCTAATGATGATGATCATGAAGTTTCAGATCAAGTTACTACTGAACCTCATAGGTCAACCAGAGTGAGATCCGCACCAGAGTGGTACGGTAATCCTGTTCTGGAGGTCATGTTACTAGATCATGACGAACCTACGAACTATGAGGAAGCGATGATGAGCCTAGATTCCGCAAAATGGCTAGAGGCCATGAAATCTGAGATGGGATCCATGTATGAGAACAAAGTATGGACTTTGGTTGACTTGCCCAATGATCGACAAGCAATTGAGAATAAATGGATCTTCAAGAAGAAGACTGACGCTGACGGTAATGTTACTATCTATAAAGCTTGACTTGTTGCGAAAGGTTTTCGACAAGTTCAAGGGATTGACTACGATGAGACCTTCTCACCCGTAGCGATGCTCAAGTCTGTCCGAATCATGTTAGCAATTGCCGCATTTTATGATTATGAAATTTGGCAAATGGATGTAAAGACTGCATTCCTGAATGGATTTCAAGAAGAGTTGTATATGATGCAACCTGAAGGTTTTATCGATCCAAAGGGAGCTAACAAAGTGTGCAAGCTCCAGTGATCCATTTATGGACTGGTGCAAGCCTCTCGGAGTTGGAATAAACGCTTTGATAGTGTGATCAAAGCATTTGGTTTTATACAGACTTTTGGAGAAGCTTGTATTTACAAGAAAGTGAGTGGGAGCTCTGTAGCATTTCTGATATTATATGTGGATGACATATTGCTGATTGGAAATGATATAGAATTTCTGGATAGCATAAAGGGATATTTGAATAAGAGTTTTTCAATGAAGGACCTCGGTGAAGCTGCTTACATATTGGGCATCAAGATCTATAGAGATAGATCAAGACGCTTAATTGGACTTTCACAAAGCACATACCTTGACAAAGTTTTGAAGAAGTTCAAAATGGATCAAGCAAAGCAAGGGTTCTTGCCTGTGTTACAAGGTGTGAAGTTGAGTAAGACTCAATGCCCGACCACTGCAGAAGATAGAGAGAAGATGGAAGATGTTCCCTATGCTTCAGCCATAGGCTCTATCATGCATGCAATGTTGTGTACCAGACCTGATGTGTGCCTTGCTATAAGTTTGGCAGGGAGGTACCAAAGTAATCCAGGAGTGGATCACTGGACAGCGGTCAAGAACATCCTGAAATACTTGAAAAGGACTAAGGATATGTTTCTCGTTTATGGAGGTGACAAAGAGCTAGTCGTAAATGGTTACGTTGATGCGAGCTTTGACACTGATCCGAACGATTCTAAATCGCAAACCGGATACGTGTTTACATTGAATGGTGGAGCTGTCAGTTGGTGCAGTTCTAAACAAAGCGTTGTGGCGGGATCTACGTGTGAAGCGGAGTACATAGCTGCTTGAGAAGCAGCAAATGAAGGAGTCTGGATGAAGGAGTTCATATCCGATCTAGGTGTCATACCTAGTGCATCGGGTGCAATGAAAATCTTTTGTGACAATACTGGTGCAATTGCCTTGGCAAAGGAATCCAGATTTCATAAGAGAACCAAGCACATCAAGAGACGCTTCAACTCCATCCGGGATCTAGTCCAGGTGGGAGACATAGAAATTTGCAAGATACATACGGATCTGAATGTTGCAGATCCGTTGGCTAAGCCTCTTCCACGAGCAAAACATGATCAGCACCAAGGCTCCATGGGTGTTAGAATCATTACTGTAGATTATTGACTCTAGTGCAAGTGGGAGACTGAAGGAAATATGCCCTAGAGGCAATAATAAAGTTATTATTTATTTCCTTATATCATGATAAATATTTATTATTCATGCTAGAATTGTATTAACCGGAAACATAATACTTGTGTGAATACATAGACAAACAGAGTGTCACTAGTATGCCTCTACTTGACTAGCTCGTTGATCAAAGATGGTTATGTTTCCTAGCCATTGACATGAGTTGTCATTTGATTCACGGGATCACATCATTAGGAGAATGATGTGATTGACTTGACCCATTCCGTTAGCTTAGCACCCGATCGTTTAGTATTCTGCTATTGCTTTCTTCATGACTTATACATGTTCCTATGACTATGAGATTATGCAACTCCCGTTTACCGGAGGAACGCTTTGTGTGCTACCAAATGACACAACGTAACTGGGTGATTATAAAGGTGCTCTACAGGTGTCTCCAAAGGTACTTGTTGGGTTGGCGTATTTCGAGATTAGGATTTGTCACTCCGATTGTCGGAGAGGTATCTCTGGGCCCACTCGGTAATGCACATCACTATAAGCCTTGCAAGCATTGCAACTAATGAGTTAGTTGCAGAATGATGTATTACAGAACGAGTAAAGAGACTTGCCGGTAACGAGATTGAACTAGGTATTGAGATACCGACGATCGAATCTCGGGCAAGTAACATACCGATGACAAAGGGAACAACGTATGTTGTTATGCGGTTTGACCGACAAAGTTCTTTGTAGAATATGTGGGAGCCAATATGAGCATCCAGGTTCCGCTATTGGTTATTGAACGGAGACGTGTCTCGGTCATGTCTACATAGTTCTCGAACCCGTAGGGTCCGCACGCTTAAAGTTCGATGATGGTTATATTATGAGTTTATGTGTTTTGATGTACCGAAGATAGTTTGGAGTCCCGGATGTGATCACGGACATGACGAGGAGTCTCAAAATGGTCGAGAAATAATGATTGATACATTGGAAGCCTATATTTGGATATCAGAAGTGTTCCGGGTGAAATCGGGATTGTACCGGAGAACCGGGGGTTACCGGAACCACCCCGGGGGTTTAATGGGCCTACATGGGCCTTAGTGGAGAAGAGGAGGAGCAGCCAGGGCAGGCCGCGCGCCCCCTCCCCCTCTAGTCCAAATTGGACAAGGAGGGGGGGCGGCGCCCCCCTTTCCTTCCTCTCTCCCTCCTTCTTCCCCCTTCTCCTACTCCAACTAGGAAGGGAGGGAGTCCTACTCCCGGTGGGAGTAGGACTCCTCCTGGCGCGCCTCCTCCTGGCCGGCCGCCTCTACCCCCCCTTGCTCCTTTATATACGGGGGCAGGGGCACCCCATAGACACAACAATTGATCATTGATCTCTTAGCCATGTGCGGTGCCCCCCTCCACCATAGTCCACCTCGATAATGTCGTAGCGGTGCTTAGGCGAAGCCCTGCGTCGGTAGAACATCATCATCGTCACCATGCTGTCGTGCTGACGGAACTCTCCCTCAAAGCTCGGCTGGATCGGAGTTCGAGGGACGTCATCGAGCTGAACGTGTGCTAAACTCGGAGGTGCCGTACATTCGGTACTTGATCCGTCGGATCGTGAAGACGTACGACTACATCAACCGCGTTGTGCTAACGCTTCCGCTTTCGGTCTACGAGGGTACATGGACACACTCTCCCCTCTCGTTGCTATGCATCACCATGATCTTGCGTGTGCGTAGGAATTTTTTTGAATTTACTACGTTCCCCAACACGCTAGTCGAGCTGCTCCCCAAGAAGTCAGCAAGGGGAAAGTATGCTGCATTTTTTCTGGATTTTCCCTGGTCCAATTGAAAATGGCTGGAACCAAGGAAGTAGACATATCTACAAGCACATGTTTTGCGGCAGCTACCGCTGTTGCAACTGTCTGAGATGATTTCTTCTCAACCGCAATCTCAACCTTCTTGTCGATGTTTTCTTCAGTTAACCTCCGTCTTTCCTTTCTCTCCTCCGTGGTCTCACGGTAGTACTTCTTCCACGTGGCTCCGTCTCTGACACCGTGCACGCGTCCATACGACGGTCGAGTCTCCATCGGGAGTCGTTTCAATATGTTCAACGCCCGGTTGAATGGAGTGTCCCACTTGGGCCTCGCCAACACCTCAGACGGCGAGTCGCTTTCGGCCGCAATCCCGTGCTGCTCTCTCTGCAAAAGGCACAAGGATCGTTTACAAATATGACTAACATGCAGTCAAATTGATCAGAAACTAAAATTACCAGCAGTCTCATGAACTCCGTCGTGACCGCGTTCGTCTCGAAAACCTTCTTCACTGGGTCCCAACGGTGCCGGGCCCTGAGGACGTCACGCTCCTGCGGGACGGTGAACTCTGCCAAGGGGTCTGGGATGCCCAGACTCGCGGCTTCCACGTCCTCCTTGGCCCATATGGATCTCTTCCCGCCGTAACCACGGCTTCCGAGGTGGTGGCACCCAATGTTCCTGTGTTGAAGCCCCTTCATGTATTTCGACTTTTTTTCACAGCTTCGGCCTCGCAAGCCGCCTTGAATATTTCAAAGTGCTCTGTCGTGATTGTCGGATTATCCGTTACAATCTCGGAGTAGGGTTCCTTTTTTTCGATGATCCTTGCTTTCACCCTTGTTTTCCAGGCGGCCAATGCTTCGCTAAACTTGGTCATGGCGTGTTTGTTTATCTTCTTCATTGCATGGTCCTTATCTGGATCTTTATAATCCTTTTCATTCCGGCCCGGGAACAAGAATATCTGGTGCAGCTTCTTTAGGAGGGAGGGCCTCATATTATCTATCTTCTGTAGTTTCTCATCGTTGATGGTGGCGGTTGTCCGTATGATGCAGCCTATTTGATTGCCGTAGCACGCGCGCTTCCTCGGGCGTGTTTGGCTCAAAATTGTCGTCGTCCACCTCCGTGACCACTAGTCTAGTAGTCTTGAGTTTGTTAGGAAGCCGATGCCTCTTTGCTTTTGGTTCTACACCGGCTCCGCTCCCCGAGGCAACACCGGTCTCAGTCTCAGCGCCGGTCTCAATGCCGGTCTGAGTCTCAGCGCCGGTCTCAGTCTCAGCACCGGTCTGCGTGTCGGTCTCAGTCCCCGATGCGACCGGTGGGCCCAGCAACAACATCGGTTGATCGTCAGCAAGGCTCAAAAATTCGTCTGCCGCCAGGTAGACGTCGTCGCAATCACCAGAACCCAGTCCTTCATCGTTGCTAGCCATGTTTCCTATGATTAAATCTAGTCAATTAATTCTAGACCTAATAAAATGAATAATGACATAAAAAAGGCCTATGTTTTGCAGGAACGTTGACTCCTTCCCGGTGCGGCAAATCCCGGGCACTCGATATGTCCTAGTTTGTAGCACAAGTCATGCTGAAATTCACGGAAAATTTCGGCATGACCTTTGCTAAAAAGTGGACAAATCGAGAACCTAAAATTTGCTGGAACGGAAATGAATCAACATTCCGGCAAAACATAGGCCACTCAGCTTCATTCCCTGGAAACAGTGTTCAAATATCCATCTTCGACACCGCAACACATGTCCAAATATACACGAGCAACCACATCTCCAAATATACATGTCCAAATTTCACAAGCTAATTCAAAAACAAAGTGTAGAAGAAAATTCATTTAACTACTAATAGAACAAAATTCAGTTAACTTTAGTGCTCTATAATGATGAAAGGAAAAAAATTAGTTAACTACTAATTTCATTCATTTAGGTTATTCATTTAACTTCACCTAATTATCCTACTGTACCACTACTACTAGCAGCACTACTAACCTAATTAACCTAGCAAAACTCTACTACCCTAACTAAAAAACATCTAATTAACATCTACTAGTACCACTACTGCCCTAACCTAATTAACATCTACTAGTATCACTATATACTACAAGCAGCATCTACCCTAATTAAACCCTACTGCCCTAACTAACTTTTGCTGTAAACCAAATTTTTTGCTCTAAACTAATTTTTGCTCTAACATCTACTACTTAACATCTTTTCCTCTAAACTAATTTTTTTGCTATAAACTAACTTTTGCTCTACTAATTTTTGCTCTAAAATTCAGAGAGAGAGAGGAGTGGGGGGAGGGGTGGGGGACTTAGAGAGAGGGGAGAGACGGTGGCGGGGAGGTGCTCGGCGACGGAGGCAGGGGCGGAGAGGGCGGGCTCGGGCATGGGCAGCGGCGGTCCTGGGCGGGCTCGGGCGGCGGTGAGGTCGAGGGCGGCGATGGTGAGATCGAGAGCGGCCTCGGGCAGCAGCGGTGAGGCTGAGGGCGGCCTCGGGCGGCGGCGGTGAGGATGACGGCGGCCTCGGGGGGAGACGGTGGGGTTGCGGGCGTCCACGCCGGCAGGAGACGGCGGCGAAGTGGGGCGACGGCGAATTGGGGAGACGGCGGTGAGGGTGAGGGATTTGGGGTAGAAGTGGTGTTCGGGGGGAAGGAAATCGCTGTTTAAGTGAAACGTAACGGTAGCGCGTTCCTGAAAACGCGCTATAGCTAAGTTAGCTACAGCGCGTTTCCTGAAACGCGCTACTGCTATTCCTTTCTCCTTTTTCCATTTTTTCATTTATTTTTCTTTACATTTTATTTTTTTCCTTTCTCCTTTTTATATTTCTTTAATGTTCATTTACTTTTCTACTTGTTTTTTCATTTTATTTTATTTTCGTTAGTAGTAGCGCCTTACACATAAACGCGCTGCAACAACAAAATTAGCGGTAGCGCTGTTTCTAAAAGAGCGCTACTACTATGTGTCGCCGATCGGCTTAGTGGTGGGAATTTTAGTAGTAGCGCTTTTACATCGGTACGCGCTACTGCTATATATGTATCTGCAGCGCGGTTATTTCGCGCGCGCTACTACTGTCTAGCAGTAGCGCCCTTTTTTAACATGCGCTACTGCTAAAGTTCTGTGTATAGGCTTTTCCCTGGTAGTGATCAGTTGGTGCTATGGGCTTTTCATTAGATAGCTTGATGAGTCCACTACATAGATGGTGTGCGTTGGTGTGAGATCAAGACACATCATAAGCTTGTAGGTATTGCGATAGAGGTCGCCAGATAGGTAGATCTTGGTTGTCCGTATTTTTCGGGGACCCTAATAACTCCCGAACGTTCGGTGAGGGGACGAGGCAAGTCAAACACTTCATTCGATCTAGGAGAGGGGAGAGAATGATCGATTTAGTTTGCTAAGATCTCATCGCCCCCCCCCCCCCCCCGCAGCGAAATGTTGCCAACTCGCCTCTAGCGGTGGTCCCAAAAACGATATTGCCTCGAAGAACTAAAAAAAGACAATGTTGTAGGCCCTAAATCTACTCCTATCTCAAGGCCTAAAAATGCACTTGACCGAAAAAACCACTCCCTGCAAATAATATGGAAATCACAAAAAACACTGCCTAGAAATAATCTAGGAAATTCATGCTTTAATGAACAAAGCTACCTTATATTTATGAAAAATAAAAGTTATATTACATGAATTTCATAATTTGCCATGATGTTCAAACACATTTCATGATAATCGAGTGTGAAAAAATGCTATGATATTATGAAAAAAATGGACATATAGGATAAAACAAAGATATTTCTACAAAATTTGCCATTGGACATGTATAAATAAATTATAAGCAATACCATATCAATAGAACCAATTTTCTTATGTTTGCCATCTTTTGACAAACAAAATTACATGCCTTTTACTTACACGCTGCCAAGAAAAAGTAAAAATCATGGAAAAAATTGCCATGACACAATTAAAATTTTGCCATGGTATACTCGATGAATTTTTCATAGAATATGTAAAAAATTCCATGGTAAAAAAAACATATACACATGAAAAAAAATTGCCATGGACCATGGCAATCTTTGATGGAAAATATTATATATATCATGGAAAACATAACTGAAAAAGATTTGCACTTGTCGTCTAGGATTTTGTTTTTGAAAAAGTTTTGTGTTTTACCATGGGAAACATCAAGAGGTGTTGACAACATGATATATGGTGATATGGAAAATTTGGTAATGATTTTTTCCATGGCAAAAAATTGTGTTAGTGACACAAAGTTACAGGATTTTCGCCATGGCAAAAATTATGTTGGTGAAATGGCAGAAATTGTAAGGTTTTTTCCATTGCAAAAAAATTTGTTTGTGACATGGAAAAAGCCATAGGATTTTTCCCATGGCAAAAATATTGTTGTGTAGGCTACATGGTAAAAAATCGATTCGATGTGTTGCAAAGATTTTAAAGATTTTTTCCCATGGAATTTTTTTAACAAATTATGAACTGTCAAATGATATTTGTTATGTGAAACATCTTCAAATTTTGGCATGGCAGTTGTAGAAAAAGAAAAATGTCAGAGATAAGGGGCCATGGTAGCGGAAAGCTACCATGGAAAATTGTAGAGAGAAAATAATTCTAAGTTGTTATCAGTAAGTTGCCATGGTAACTTGTAGAGAGACAATAGTAATCATGTCAAAAACATCAAAGGGGTCGTATGAATCTTATCCATCAATATATAGAAATTCAAATTTAAATGCAATTGGTGTATGGAAAATTTAATTAAAATTAAGAGATAAGGGGCACATCAGTAGCCCTAATATGAATCTTCGCCATCAGTAATCTAGAACCTTCAAATATTGTAGGCCGAAAGACCAAGGTGGCCTTGGAATTCATGACCTACAGGTCAAGAATGAGGCCCTACTTAGTAAATGGTTGTTCAAACTTCTTACTGAGGATGGTATTTGGTAAACCAGGTTGCGCAATAAGTATCTGGGCCAAAAGGCATTGTCTCAGGCATATTGGAAACCCGGAGACTCGCAATTTTGGGCTGGCCTAATGGCGGCAAAGAAACATCTCTTTCGCTTTGGGTCTTTCGCGATAAAGGACGGGTCAGAGATTTGTTTCTGGAAAGACATCTGGTTAGGCAATATCCAGCCTTGTACAACATTGCTCGCGATAAGAATAATACTATTGCGCAGGTGCTCAACTCATACCCGCCGAATCTTTCATTCAGGCGGGATTTATTGGCACCCGACTTATGTCATGGCATAATCTCTTATCTCGTTTGGATTCGATTATGCTGACACAAGGTTGGGACCTGTTTCACTGGAATCTTACTACATCAAGGTCTTTCACAGTAGACTCTATGTACCGTGCACTCACGCATTCCAAGGTACCAGTGAGTAATAACAAAAAGAATCGGAAGGCGAAAATTCCACTTAAAGTTAAAATCTTCACATGGTATTTTCGTAGGGGAGTAGTGCTAACCAAAGACAATATCGCACGACGCAACTGGCAAGGAAGTAAGAAGTGTTGTTTTTGTACTCATGACGAGAGAATCAAACATCTCTTTTTCCAATGTAAGTTTGTGTGTTCTACATGGTCAATCATCTAAATAGCGTCAAATTTGTATCCGCCCACAAGTGTTGCCAATGTTTTTGGTCATTGGCTGGACGGTATTTCAAATAGGTTGAAAACGCTAATAAGGGTGGGAGCGTATGCCTTACTATGGTCGCTTTGGCTATATAGAAATGATTTGGTTTTTAATGACAAAAATGCCTCTCCGCTGTAGGTTATTTTCCGTTGTACGCACTTGCTTCCTACATGGTCTATGCTACAACAAGCGGAGTACCAACCGTTGTTCAAGGTGGTCTGTACGCGGTTGGAGCAAGTGGCTATGGAGGTTTTTACCCAATATGGGTGGCAGCGTAATCTCCGGATCGGTCCACCATCCATTTCGACATAGGCATAGTCTCGGTCTATAGGACTACTGTTGCCGAATTGTCGGCTTTTTTACGTGCATCCTAGTTATGCAGAGGCCGGGTGATACTCTTAATGCTCTGTATCTCTTGAGCCGCGTTTCAGCGAACGAGGTTTCTAGCTAACCTGTGTCTCTTTTATACTTTAAGATCGGTGTAAATAATCAAACACTAGAAAACGCATTCGAGACGAGAGCCCAAAAATTGTCCGCATCCCCTCCATTATCCCAAGGGCCCTCCTTAATCACTCTCTCCTAGAACGCATGAGCTACCTCCCCCTTGAGTTTCCACCACTTTGTTCTAGCGACTTTGGCACGCTTATCCCACTGGATGATACGTCTCCGTCGTATCTACTTTTCCTAACGCTTTTCCTCTTGTTTTGGACTCTAATTTGCATGATTTGAATGAAACTAACCCGGACTGACGTTGTTTTCAGCAGAACTACCATGGTGTTGTTTTTGTGCAGAAATAAAAGTTCCTGGATTGGAACGTAAATTTGCTAGGAATTTTTATACAAATAAAGAGAATTTCTGGATCCAAGAACCACTAGAGGGGGGGCACCTGGGTGGGCACAGCCCACCAGGGCGCCCCCCCTCCTGGCGCGCCCAGCTGGGTTCTCCCCACCTGGTGGCCCCGCAGACCCTGAAACCGAAGCTATAAAATCATATATTTCCAAAAAAATATCATGGAGAAATTATTACCGCGTTTCACGAGACGAAGCCGCCGCCACCTCCTGTTCTTCATCGGGAGGCCAGATCTGGAGTCCGTTTGGGGCTCCGGAGAGGGGATCTTCGATCTTCGTCATCACCAACCCTTCTCCATCGCCAATTCCATGATGCTCCCCACCGGGAGTGAGTAATTCCTTCGTAGGCTCGCTGGTCGGTGAAGAGTTGGATGAGATTCATCATGTAATCGAGTTAGTTTTGTTAGGACTTGATCCCTAGTATCCATTGTGTTCTGAGATTGATGTTGCTATGACTTTGCCATGCTTAATGCTTGTCACTTCGGGCCCGGGTGCCATGATTTCAGATCTGAACCGTTTATGTTATTTCATATCTATGTTCTAGATCCGATCTTGCAAGTTATAGTCACCTACTACATGTTATGACCGGCAACCCCGGAGTGACAATAGTCGGGATACTTCCCGATGATGACCGTACTTTGAGGAGTTCATGTATTCACCGTGTGTTAATGCTTTGTTCTGGTTCTCTTTAAAAGGAGGCCTTAATATCCCTTAGTTTCCAATAGGACCCCGCTGCCACGAGAGGGTAGGACAAAAGATGTCATGCAAGTTCTTTCCATAAGCACGTATGACTATTTACGGAATACATGCCTACATTATATTTATGAATTGGACTAGTGCCGTATCGCCCTAGATTATGACTGTTATATGATGAATATCATCCAACGAATGCACCGATCCAATGCCTACGAATTTCTCTCATATTGTTCTTGCTACGTTACTACTGCTATTGTTACTATTGCACTTGCTACAAAACCATTGCTATCACTTTTACCGTTACTATTGCTATTGCTACTACTATCAAAACTATCATACTACTTTGCTACTGGTCACTTTGCTGCAGATAATTAATCTTCAGGTGTGGTTGAATTGACAACCCAGCTGCTAATACTTACAAATATTCTTTGGCTCCCCTTGTGTCGAATCAATAAATTTGGATTGAATACTCTACCCTCGAAAACTGTTGCGATCTCCTATACTTGTGGGTTATCAAGACCTTTTCCTTGCACCGTTGCCGGGGAGCATAGCTATATTTGTGGAGTCACTTGGTACTATTATCAAATTGTCACTATGAAGAATCTGAAGGATGCTAGGACTAAGATTTTTCCCTCTAAGACGAGGGGAGGTAAGGAACTACCATCTAGCTCTGCACTTGATTCACCTTCTGTTATAAGTAAACTTGCAACACCACCACATGCTATTAATGTCACAAGTTATTGATAATGCCACTTCTGCTATGAATGATATTTATGATGATGCTAGTACCTTGCTTGATGATAATGTGCCACTAGGTGAATTTCTTGATGAACAACTTGCTAGAACTAAAGCTTTTGAGAATGTTGAAACTGATGAAGAGCTTGGAACTGGAAATCTTGAAACACCTATTAGAACTAGCCCTCCTAGATACGAATTTCCAAAGGTACCGGAAGGTTATGTTATGGATGAGGAGGCAACTAGGGATATTCTTGCTTGTAAGGATAGAGATGATCTAGAAAAATTATTATGCAAGTATAAAGAAAAGACTTTGAATGCTAAAATGAAATGTGATCCTCAGTTTGCTACTTCACCTATCTTTGTTGACGATAAGGATTATGAATTATCTGTCGACCCAGAGTTGATTACTTTGGTTGAATCTGATCATTTCCATGGTTATGAAACTGAAACTGTTGTGGCACATCTTACTAGGTTGAATGACATAGCCACCCTTTTTGCTCATGATGAGAAAATTCACTATTATTATATTCTCAAATTATTTCCGTTCTCATTAAAGGATGATTCTAAAGCTTGGTACAATACTCTTGCTCCTGGTTGTGTCCGTAGTCCCCAGGACATGATTTATTACTTCTCTGGAAAAAAATCCCTGCTCATAAGAAACAAGCTGCGTTACAGGAAATATTTAACTTTGTGCAAATTGAAGAAGAGAGTCTCCCACAAGCTTGGGGGAGGCTTCTCCAATCGCTTAATGCTTTGCCAGATCTTCCTCTTAAGAAAAATGAAACACTTGATATCTTCTATAATGGACTAACTGATGCTTCTAGGGATTTCCTAGATAGTTGGGTTGGATGTGTTTTCAGGTAACGAACTGTTGGGTAGGCTAAAGAATTATTGAATAACATATTGAAAAATTATGATGATTGGACTCTTCCTGAACCACCACTTGAACCCACTCCGAAGAAGAGGGGTATCTTTATCTCAGTCCTGAAGATATGCAAGAGGCAAAGAAATCTATGATAGAAAAAGGTATTAAAGCTGATGATGTCAAAATTTTATCTCACATTGAAGAAATACATGGGCTTGATACACCACCACCACCTAAGGTGGTAGGGTTAAATTCTCTAATGAAATTCAATGATAATGATAACACTACTAGGGAAAACATTACCAGTAGCGTAGGTTTTTTACATACCAGTAGTGTGGGTTCCCGCGCTACTGCTACGACGCTACAGCTAAATTTTAGCAGTAGCGCGTTTTTTACCCTGCGCTACAGCTATCGTAAGTACTAGTAGCGCTCCATTTTCCACCTACGCTACTACTATTATAAGTACTAGTAGCGCTCCATTTCCCCCTACGCTACTACTATGATATGTACTAGTAGCGCTCCATTTCCACCCCACGCTACATCTAAGTAATTAGAAATTAAAAAAATCAAATTCAGATGCAGTATTCATGGATGGAAATCAACACACGTCCAATGCAAAATAAACTAAGGTCACAGAACCAGTTTAGCACTTCCAGCGTTCATGGCTGCAACATTGAACATCTCAACTCCAAGGGATCACGAGATCCCATTTAACATCAGATGCAAACAACCAAACCACTTCTCTAGATGTATCTACCAAGGCTCGGAGTTCAAACGCCGGTGGACCCGAACCCTCCCTCCCTCCTGGCGGTGGCATTGAGGTCCTCCACCTCGGCAACCTCCGGCGTCGCAATCACCTGGACGATCATCTGCGCGATGCAGTCTCCGAGCTTCACCGCGAAGTCCGCCTCCGAGTGGTTGAAGAGCACGACACCCACCTGGTTGTGGTAGTCCGCATCGATCACCCCTGCGCCCACGTTGGGGAAGTAAACACTTATTAGTTCGTGTCCTCGTTCAAATCCAGTAGAGTATTTTCTTTCTTTTTAGCACATGCACATGAATCAATAGTAACAACCAGAGGCTTGTCCATACTTGTTGCACAATACGTGAAGAAGGCCGGGTCCCCTCCTTGTTGAATCCAAGGAAGACACTTCCCCGAGACGTGAAGAAGGCCAGCTCCCCTCCTTCTGCAAATAGCTCAGGTGCATGAAGTTGTAAAGAAACTGAATACAATGAACTCATTGTAATGTATAATAACAAGAAAAAATATGATCCTAAAGAAAAAGATCATTCTATGAGTCAGGTTGATAGTTTTGAGACACGGGAAAGGATAATTAATGTTGGTAATAGTCTTCATTAGCAAGAACGATGGGCCGAGTTATACTAATTAATATTGCCGCCGATTCACTGTGGCGGACGACTAAACACTGCTGCCTTTACTGATTATTTCCCTGAGATTGGCCAAGATGCAATGACACGTAGCACCCGCAAGTGCACCATCTTTAGTATTTGGTCAAATTTGGAATGAATGTGCCGAGGCAGATGGGGGTAAGCACAAGCATACACATATGGTGGTAAAATACATACCAGCAACCTAGAAGTGGCCATCTTTTTGACATAAGGATCCTTTGGATAAAATGTGTGAGTAGCAAACACACCATCATCAGTACAGCTCAGCGGATTTAGAAGCTAGTAAGATTCCGTATACCCAATCAAGTATATATGCCCTGCCCACCAACATTTAACGAATAAATATTTTAAATAAGGAAGGATTAACCACAGATAAATATATGAATTTCTCAAGCTATTCAGATAAGGCATAAGAATAATAATGTTTACTGATTTCCACTACTTCTCTAATAAAGACATTTTGCATAATGCATGCCTCCTGGATCGAGCAAATCAATCGCTACTAGTGTGAAAGGGAAACGTCTGTCCTCGAAAGTTAAGCCAATGCAAATCAAGTAACTATCATGGCTTACTGTATGAGTTGGGTGGAAACACATCAGCATTAAGAATTAAGGTTTATGCTAGTTTGACCAAAACGACAAAGATATATGATACAGCCAAGAAGAAGGTTAGTACATACCTCATTTCAAATGGAATAAATCAACTCAAAACTGTAAATAACCATGAATTTCTTCAAACTGCACAAAACAAGAAAAATCAAATTACTAATATAGCCTACTAAATAATTAATATTGGTCAAGCAGTTTGCTGAACAGAAAATTGCATGACGTACACCACAAGATAAGACAATTAACAGTAAGTAATTGGTCTCTGTTTTGCTCTTTTTTCTTTTGGTTGCTAGGGACCCAGCTGCTCACTGGACCCTCTCCTCTGTTTTTACTTTTTTAGTTAATTTTCATGGCTCCTTATGTAACCTAACTGAGTCTTTGCTCCTTTTTTATGTACCCACTAGTTTATGATAAATTGAAAACTACCGAAGGGATTTTCCCTACATTTTGCTGGTTGAAAAAGAAATTATGGTAAGTAATTGTAATGATCACAAGCAAGAATTGCACCCTTAATTTAAAGAGGAAACATCGAAAGCCTAGCATTGTCGGAAGATCTCAATACACGCTTAGCGTAGAGCTAGCTACTTCCTTTTCTTTTGCAGGGAGAGAGCTAGCAATTTCTTAACTACAAAGTTCAGCAATCAATTAATTCATAAGCTTCAAAAGAAAATGAAGTTTGTACCCCAACTTGTACACACTTTTCCATTCTGTACTACCCTAAAAATTTATGGACCAGAATGCACGTGAGCCGGGGAATGCACATGGGGGAGGGGTAGCAGGAGCAAGGGGAGGTTCCAAGGAGCCGCTGACCTGGAGTGGTCGCCGAGGGGGTCACGCGGCGGGGCCGGCCGAGAGTCGTGGACTGCCACGAAGACGCCGCAATGGTGCTCCCAGGCGTGAAGGAACTCGATGAGGCTGCGGCAGTCCGCCACGGAGAAGGTCATGGCGAGGTATGAGAATTGATTTTGGGGGATCTAGCCGCTGATCTTTCTTGTTTATATTGCAATTGGCAGGATGTTGTCAACCAAATTGGCAGCGACAGGCACGTGTTGGCCCTCTTGGGAAACTCAACTACATTTACCCCAGTGACCTCCTATATGAGATGTTCAAGCATTTCAATCACCAATCTCTGCGATGGCAGCAACACCATCTGAGATCGATGAATACACACGGATCAACGTGCAACTGGTGAAGTTACTAACCTGCTCCGCTCTCCTGCTACAACAAGATCCCAAATTGAAGGTACCATCACGACCCCAATCCCGTCAGCGCAAAAGCAGCTTGTGCAGGCAGACGCCAATCTGCAATCAAGAGTACATGCCTGATACACTCTCATCTTATTTGTGTGATTGATTGTTTCTGGATATTCTCTTATGCTAGCCATAGTAGGGGTTGCAGCCAAACATCGTCCATGTCCTAGCGATGTACACGTGAGGAACAGAACAGAGTCATGGTGGAGAACGACAACACCGTTGTGGCTGTTGTGCTGCCCATATGAAACTACATCTCCCTTGCTGACATCCCCGAGTGCATGATATTGACTAAATACGGTAATTCGTCACCAATCCCACTACATGTTTTCCATATTCCTGAGGGATCATTAATTATTCCATGGCAAAATTCTACTACCTGTATGCCGAGCTGGGCGTTGCCCTCCTGCTCCAGCTGCTCGTCCCGCCACCGGCGCCTGCCCGCCTCAGCCTCCCGCCCTACCTGTATGCCGAGCTGGGCGTTGCCCTCCTGCTCCAGCTGCTCGTCCCGCCACCGGCGCCTGCCCGCCTCAGCCTCCCGCCCCGCGCCCCTGCAGGTCCTCCACCAGCGTGGCCTGCCGCAGCACCACCTCGTACACCGCCTCCTACGTCGTCGTCCGTGCCGCCACTGTAGAAGTGCATGCTTTAGCCAATGCAACCAAAAGACCGATCTGATGGAAGAGACTAGATAGCACATTATACGTCAACACTCCCCCTCACGTGTGGCTTCCTCAGGCCTAAACGTGGACCGAAAGTGGGCTGCAATTTAATTGCGCCAGCCGGGTCTTGAACTTAAGACCTCTTGGCTCCGATACCATATAGAAGTGCATGCTCTAGCCAATGCAACCACAAGACCGATCTGATGGAAGAGACTAGATAGCACATTATACGTCAACAGCCACTAGGCTCACCCTCGGGGTCGCCGCGCCGCCCCGCCTCCACGCCATGGCGGGGAGCAGCCCGGGCTGGCAGCCGTGATGGGCCTGGTCGGCCGGGTTGAAGGAAGGCTGCGCGCGCGTGCGGCCTGCAGGACGTGTACACGGCAGAGGATCCCGCCATGGATCGGAGAGAGGGAGAAGAACGGGGAGGGGATCCCGGCGGCAGAGGAGATGAGAGGAGGTGGAAGGGAGGCCGGCAGAGGAGAGGAGACGAGGTGGGATCGGAGGATCTGGATCGGGGGTGGGTGGGGTGTGGGACGGTTGGTGGGCTGTGGGAATGGATCGGGGGTGTGTGGTCCGGCATGGGATTGGGCTAACGGTAGCGCAGGGTGTATGACAGGCGCTACAACTATCCATTTAGTAGTAGCGTGGGTTTAAAACCCACGCTATTACTACGGTTTGGTCTGCGGGGCTCGGTCGAGAATATTTACTAATAGCTTGTTATTTTTGGCCACGCGCTACTAGTAAATAGCAGTAGCGTGGGTCAATATAGCGCGCTACTGGTAATTGATTGTCTATAAGCTTTTTCCTAGTAGTGTAATCCTCACAATGTGCATCCTAGCCAATGCCTTTATGAGTTTGAAAATTACATTAGAAAGCAATATCACTTCAATGCAAATGTTATGAAACAATTGAAATACAATTCTGATATGATTGCTCGCTTGAGTGACTTGTTATTTGGAATCTCAAATGATGTTAGAGGTGTGGGGAAGTATGCTTCTATGGTTCAAACTCAGTTAGAACAAGTTGTTAAATCTCAAAGAGAGTTGTTAGATGAAATTAATAATAATATCAATGATCATGCTGTTAGAGTAATGACTAGAGGAGGTAGGATGACTCAGGAACCACTTTATCCTGAGGGACACCCAAGAAGAATTGAACAAGACTCTCAAAGAGTTAACACTGATGCACCTAGTCCTTCTAAAAAGAAAAAGAAGAAGAAAAATGATAGGACTTTGCATGCCTCTAGTGAACCTGAAGTAGAAAAACCTCCTGATAATGATAATGAAGTTTCTATCTCTGATGCTGAAACTCAATCTGGTAGTGAACGCTCACCTTCTGATAATGAAAAAGATAATGATGAGGTTCGGGAAGATACTCAAACAAATAATAAAGAACCACACAATGATGTTGAGATAGAACCAGCAGTTGATCTTGATAACCCACAACCCAAGAATAAAAGATATGATAAAAGAGACTTTGTTGCTAGAAAACACGGTAAGGAAAGAGAACCATGGGTTCAAAAACCTATACCCTTTCCACCTAAGTCAACTAAATAGAAAGATGATGAAGAATTTAAACGCTTTGCTGGAATGCTGGGGGCCAGTGTTTTTTGCATACTCGCTTGACTGATATCTTAAAAATGCCTCCTTATGCAAAGTACATGGAAGACATCATCACCAATAAGAGAAAAATACCGGAAGCTAAAATCTCCACCATGCTAGATAATTATACTTTTAAAGATGGAGTACCTAAAAAACTCGGAGATCCGGGAATACCAACTATACCTTGCTCCATCAAAAGAAAATATGTGAAAACTGATTTATGTGATTTGGGAGCTGGTGTTAGTGTTATGCCTTTCTCTTTATATAAAAGACTTGATTTGAATAAACTCACACCTACTGAAATATCTTTGCAAATGGCTGACAAATCAACTGCCATACCTATCGGTATTTGTGAGGATGTGCCCGTTGTTGTTGCTAATATTACTATTTTGGCTGACTTTGTTATACTTGAGATGCCCGAGGACGACAACATGTTGATTATCCTTGGTAGACCCTTGTTGAATACTGCAGGGGCTGTTATTGATTGCAATAAAAGCAAGGTCACTTTCCATATCAATGGTAATGAGCATACGGTGCACTTTCTGAAGAAACAATTCCAAGTGAATGGCATTAATGTTATTGAAAAATCTCCGACAATCACTATTGGAAGTTTTCAACTACCTCTACCTACTGTTAAAAAAATATGAAATGCTTATTGTTGGAGACATTCATATCCCCGTTGAGGTGACTTAGTGATTTACGAAATTTCTTCGGATTCATGCTAATCGAAAGTGGTTGTTAATAAGACTTGATCAACCTTATTAATTGATCATTTTTGAGAGGTATGAAGTTGATTAATTTAGTGAGCACTACCTTTTGTTTTTTGTTTTTTATTAGTTAAATAAAATAAAATGCCATGTTTTGTCTGTTTTCTGAATTTCCCGTGCAATAAAAAATGACCCAAAAATAAAAGTTCTCATAATGCTCTAAAAATTTAATACGATTTTTTTCTGAATATTTAAGAATTTTTTGTGCAAATAACATAAGAGGGAGGTGCACCAGGTGGGCACAACCCACTTGGGCGCGCCAGGACCCCCACGCGCGCCCTGGTGGGTTGTGGTCCTCACATGGGCTCCCTCACTTATCTCTTCATCCCACATCACCACCTACCTCCAGAAAAATAAATCACCATTGCTCTCTCTCTCTCTCATGTTCTTGCTCCCGAACCCGCGGATTTCGATCTCTTTGCTCGAAGCTCCGTTTTCGAAACTGTTTCGGGGGATTGTTGCTTGGTATGTGACTCCTCCGTTGGTCCAATTAGTTTTTTCTTTAGTGGTTTGTATTTTGTATAATTAGTTGCTCTTGGTGCTGCTGTAGATGAGCTTGCATGTTGAATTCTTAGAGTTCTAAGTAGTTTGAATGCTTGCTATGGCCTCTATGCATCCCTATGAGTTGTCGCTTTCAATCTTGTGAAGTTTTGTTAACAAATTTTTGTGGCCCAAATTTTTTCAGAAAAATGTACGTGAATATGATGAACCTCTTTGGAAGGAGTTCTTCGAGGAGGAGATCCTCGGAGGCATCTTCTAGTAGCAGCTCCGCTCGTCGGTCTTATGTTGAACCAAGTGAAAGTTCGATACGAGATGCCGCCACCAAAACATGCTTATGGCCATGCAACGATTATATGGTGCCTGTAGGCATTAAGGAAGAATTTGAGCAGTATGTTCACAATGCCGAACTCGGTCCCTACGTTTCAGATAAGTGCAACCAACACCTCAACATCACCGAATCATTTACCAAAGAATTTAAATTCCATCTCCGGGAGTCTAGGGTGTCGTTTAAACTGTACTAAAAATCCATTTACCATATCTCTAGAAAGATTTGCCTACTACGGCAAAATCCCATTCTGGGGTTCGCTTGACGAACCACCAAGATCTGAGTTTGAGATATTCTTGACTAGTCTTTGCTATGGTGAGACTAGGGGAGTGACGCAGGGTAGAATAAAGAGCATTCATTTTCCCTCAATCCAGTACTTTGCATTATTTAATGGAAAATGTATTGTAGGTAAACAAGATTGTAGTACACTTTGTGCTCCAGACTTGAGCCTCATATGCACCGCTCTCACCGGTGACAAAAGTTATAACCTTGGAGCGATTGTAGCATTGCAACACAACGCTGGTAGTGGATATTTTTATGGTGGAATTTATGCCACACGCTTAGCAAGAGAGCTGGGTGTTTCACCTTTGCCTTATGACCCTAATTTACCCACGCAGTACTTGGACTTTGATGCTATGAAACATCATAAGATCCTTAGTGGTGAACCCCACGACTTCACTTACAACTTGTTGTTTAATAAAATTTCCGTTGTGGGCACGTATTTGCCTGCACCTGCTCTCTTTGATGTTCACAGTCAGGGAAGATACTTTGTTCTGGAGAGCGAGGCCCGAGCTCATAACACGGCAGTTGTGGCTGCACGGCGGGCTGAGGCATCTGCACCGAGAGCTTTCGTGAGCTATCACTCCGACTATTATGCAGCCTACGGACTGATTACCAAGTTAGGCCAAAAGCCTAACCTTTGGGGAGTACGTATTTCCACCGACATTTCATTCATGTTCACACATTTCATTCCAGTTGTTGGTGTCCACACTCTTTCATTGTATTATCCATGCTAGATTTATTTTCTCGCTTTCTTCTTGTGTGCTTGAAAAACTTTGAGAAAATCCAAAAATATATTTCCTCTTTCTTTTCATTTTTTCTTCCTAGTTTGAATTGTTGTAGTATTAGAAAGAAAACCCAAAAAGATTTCCTTGTTCTTCTTTTGCTTGTTGGGAGCTCTCCCGTGTAAATAGTTTTTCTCGTTTTTGTTTTTCTTTCCTTAAATTGCTTTCTTGCAGAAAACAAAAAACTCCAAAAAAACATTTTAGTGTGTTTCTCTGAATTTCTTTCTCTTTCTATTGAGTCATACCGAGGAGAAGACCACGATGAAAATGTTGAGTGGCTCTCATATGCATTATTGTTGATCTAACAAAGAGCCCATAATACATTGTCTTCTCCTTTTGAATAAAATGTTTGCAGATTCCAGCTTAGTCCACGGCACTCTTGCACTATTATTATTTTCATATCATTCGGTCATGCAAATGAAAGGCAATAATGATGATATTTGATGAACTGGCTGTGGCAGAGAGAAACGGGTATGAACTCGACTTGTTCTATTTTTGTAAATATGTTTAACCTAGTATCCATGATTCATCCTATTATGATCAAACATGTTTGCAATGACAATTAGAGATTATAGTTTCTCATGCCATTCTTAACTAGCTAGGAGTGGATAATGATTTATCTTGGATGTCAACATTGCGTTAAAATGATTGTGATGTAGTATGATGATATGGTATCCTCCTCTGAATGTTCGAGTGGCTTGACTTGGCACATGTTCATGCATGTAGTTGAATCAAAACCAACATAGCCTCTATGATATTTATGTTCATGGTGTTCATATCCTACTCATGCTAGTATCCAATGTTACTTATGCATAATGCATGTTCATGACCGTTTTCGCCCTCTAGCTGGCCGCTTCTCAACTTATTTGCTAGCCTTCACCTGTACTAAGCGGGAATTCTGCTTGTGCATCAAAAACCTGAAACCCAAGTTATTCCAGATGAGTCCATCATACCTCTAAAAACTTCAAATAAATATCATTTTTGTGTTCCTGGATTGTTCATAGAGCGACAGGAGGTAGTCAGTATCTTCCATGCTAAGCGGGTTATTCTCATGATGAGTGATTATTCACTCGTCCTTGCACGAGAGGGGCGGTAATAGGGATTCCTAGTCCCGAATTCAAATTGCAATAAATTAAACAAAACTCCTGGGACTGTTGTTGGTATGGACGGCACCCGTTGTTTCGGACAAGCTGTGGAGTGTGACTGTTGGTGGAGGGGGAGTAAACCTTTACTTTTATCGCTTGGGAACCGCCACTAATGTGTTTAGCATGGAAGATACCAATAACTGATGGTCGTGAAGTAAACAAGAAGGGTGCATTTCTCAACATTTCATTTACCTCTGTTTTAAAAACTTGAGCTCTGGCACCTCTGCAAATCACTGCTTCCCTCTGCGAAGGGACTATCTATTTATTTTTTATGCTGTGTCATCACCTTCTAAAATAAGCACCAGAACCTGATAGCACTATTTTCATCCTCTTGCATTGTGTGTAGCTAATGTTGGGTGCATCATGACTGGATCTTTTCTACCATGAATTACAATGTTTAGTCGTTGCTTGAACTTTGGAGGTGCTCTGCATTTATGTTTTGCGGTCTCAGAAAGGGCTAGTGAGATACCGCTATTGTCATATTATATCATGGTTGTTTTCACAACGTGTTGCTATTTGAGATATCTTATTATTGCTCACTAGTTGATTATGTCATTGATATGAGTTAATTTAATTTTTAAGAGTTATTGTCGACATGGTAACTTATAATATTGGCTGAAAACCTGGGTGTTATTTAAGCTTATTTATGTAAACAAGAGCAAAAGAGTTCGTAAAAGTTTTTTCTTTTTAACTTTTAGTTTATCAAGCAAAGGTTTAAGCTTGGGGGAGTTGGCACGTCTCCGTCGTATCTACTTTTCATAACGCTTTTCCTCTTGTTTTTGTAACATCCCAAATTTCCAATTTGGAATGTTATACATAGATCATTCATGCATATCATACTTTATTGCATTTTGATTTGCGATCCTCGAAATTCTAAGCAACTCAAGGACCCACGGAGAGAGTTGGGGATTTCACCGTTTTCATATTTGAATTTTTATCAAATATCGAAACGAGGATCTTTTGTTTTAATTATTTTTCTCTCTGAAAATATTTCATATTAAAATATATGAGAGAAGATAATATGACTTCTGCAAAATAAATGAAATATTGGAGGAAAAATATTAAAATCAAATATTTGATTTTATTCGGATTTTATTGCTATTTTATTTGCATAGGAAAAATACGCGTTTTCCAAAATTGCATTATAGGCCCAAATAAATGTTCGCCTTGTCCGGCATATTTTTAGAGGACGGGGAAAATTTATTTCGAAATTTTTGGAGTCCGTTTAGTACTATTTTTCTTTCTTTTTCTGCATGCCGAAATTATTTAAATAAAACGACTTCGGGCCGTACCCGGCCAGGAGACCTCGGGCCGGCCCCTTTATAAGCCGCCGCTCCGCACCCCCGCAGCCCACCTAGCCGCCCCGTCAGCCCTGGCCGCCACCGCCGCGCGCCGCCGCCGCCGCCGCCACGCCGGATCTCGCCTGACCTCGCCGTTGACCGCTGTTGACCGGTCGGTTTTCTAGGGATAACCCCGGTTTTTTTATTTTTCTTCGGTTTATTTTCGATAGATCGGTTTTTTCCGACGGTTTGTTTATTTTGCGGACGTTCGTCCATTCGTTCATTTAAACGAACGCCGTTCACTCGTTAGTCACAGACAGCGAACGTTCGTTTGTTAGCCTGTTCGTCAGTTTTTTCTTTTTCTCGGATTTTTCGCGATTATTTCCGATCGCGATTTCTGATCCGATTTTCGTTTTAGCGTATCTTTTCGCTCGTTTATCGGAATCAGGCGATTCAAGTGCCTAGATCTTTGTATCGAAGCCCTCTTTCTATTTAACCAACTTCAACAAGATTTTGGTACTGTAAAATTTGACTTTAGTCCAGATTAGTAAACGGATCTTGTTTCTTTCGCAGTTTGTGTTTCATTGCTCCGTTTGATTTGATTCTTTTTGCAAACCGGAGATCTTAAGTTGAACTTTCTGGTTAGATCTTGTTATTTGAGTTTTTCCCGTTCATCTTTGCTTGATTGCGTATGTATGTTATTGTTTGTTTGCGATAGAATTCCAGGAGTGCGAAGCGTGCTACTACGAGTCACTAGGTTTTGCGGGTCGTCAGCAAGGCAAGTAACACATTGATCATACTCCTTTCATACCCAGTTTTTATGCATTAGTTCCAATCCTCAAACACTGCATGATTAGGATGTGATTAACTTGTGGGTATTGGGAAGTAGTTGATGAGGTAGAACCTATTACCTGTTTTATTATCAAACCCTTGGGAGTTACTTCTACGTTATGCTTATATTGCCATGCTATGCTCGTAGATGTGGATTTGGTTGAGCGAATCCACGACAGATGTGAGATTGTTAATTAATGGTTCAACTTAAGGTGGCTACTTTAATACACATCTGGGTGGATTGCTTGTTTGGGCACCTGGGGAATCCAGTGTTGTCCTAGGAGATCCCGGGGTATCCGTGTGATCATCCTACGGTCCGCCACCCAGGCTCAAAGGGATCGTGAGATTTTTCATGCTAGAAACTTCCGTGTGCAGCCACAAGCTATTATGGGCTCTAGCATAGTTGAGTATTTTACATGACCTCTTCCAGTGGTAGGCTAGCAGATGTAGAGGGATGTAGGTTGGTACTGTCTACCCGGGGTTAGAGTTAATGCTTCTGAAAGACTGTGTCTCGGTCATCCATTTCTCAAACACCATGTAGTGCGAGAAATCCAACGGAGGAGATCGAGTCTTGTGGGGAAAAGTGCGCAAACCTCTGCAGAGTGTACAATCTAATCATGGTTAGCCGTGTCCCCCGTTATGGACAATCTTGAGTATCTAGTACTTGGATTATCAAATGTATCTCATCACTCTATTTTAATATGTTGGGTTGATAATTACTTTTAATTGGGATTGAGTTGGAGGTACCTTCTCAATGATGTTTCAACTACCATGATAGTTAAATAAAATCTATTCCTTTGTTGTAGGGAAAAATTGGCTTTTCGCAAAAACATATGACCATAGAGCCTCCACCAGCCATATATGCATGTAGTGATAGCTTTTATCTATTCATTGCTCTACTGTGTTACATTGCCAGCATATTCCATGTGCTGGCCCGTTTTCGGGCTGCAACGTATTATGTTGCAGACTTTTCAGACGACGAGTAAAGGTGCGATAGGTCGTTGTCATGCACTCAGCTATGCCGTTGGAGTTGATGGACTCACTTTATCTTCCAAGCCTTCCGTTGTTATAGTAGTAGATGGCCTTAAGCCATATTTATTGTAATAAGTTCTCTTTTGAGACATTCGATGTAATAAGTGTGTGATTGCTACTCTGTTATAAATCCTTCGAGTACTGTGTGTGACAGCATTACCGATCCCGGGATGACACTAAAACACAGAGACTTGACCATCTGAGGTCGGGTCGCTACAAGATGGTATCAGAGCACACGCTGAATGTAGGACACGACCACTAAGACAAGCCATAGGTCACTCTTCTCTACTCATTTCTGACTCCTCTCCATTTTCTACTCTTTAGGATGGCGGACTCAAGGAACAAGTTTGCTCAACCGGATGAAGATACACCTTTTGGACGACACTTATAGGAAGTTACTAGATACCTGAACATAGGAATACCAAGCTTCACCGGGACCTTCAACGCCACCTTACCAGACGAGGAGCGCTGGATGATTCAAGTTCGAATTGCAGGAAGGACTTTCACGCCAGTCACTGAGCCCATAGAGTTTTCCTTTGATGCCCCTACCTGGAGTCTAGGCAAGAGCATGGCAGCTCACATCGCCATGGGACGCATCGGCGAAGTTTACCACAAGGATCTCAAAGATACTATCTACCAGATATGCGGGCGCCGAGATGAGCAATGGGAGATGATCAGCACCAGGAAGGACAGGTCCATTGCAGCTTTCATCCAAGAGTTAAACCAGCACATTCGACGCCAGGAGAACCAGATGTGTGCAGACTTGATAAACTTGAAGAAGGCGATGACAAGGATCACCGACCTAGAAGAGGAACTCAAGTCTACACGCGATGTATATGAGGAGGAAATCGCGACACTATTAGAGAAGAACGACGACCTGATAAAGAAGATCAGAGTATTCATGGGAGACCCCGCGCCAGGAGGAGATGACGATGATTCCACTTGCCCGGAGAACTACATCATCATCGACGACACCGACTTCGACCCCGACGACAGTGATGATGACTTTGAAGACGAAGCTGGAGCAGACATCATGGAGTCTTCCACCGATCAAAATTTCTAGTAGACCACCATATGATTAGTAGTATTCCCCCATGTATATAGTAGTAGTCTAAGCACTTTTAACGATAGTTCTAGACCGTTTGTATGCCCTTGCTTGATTGATTTGGTGTGATATGATTGTGTTTGTCTCATGTGCATATGGGTAGTGCTTTCTCACTAGACCTCATTTCTATTCTAATCTCTCCCCTCTAAATCCATCAGATGCCTCCGAGACGTGACACCGGATTTGTCTTCCCACCGGAGATCACCCAGTTGATCCAGCAGCAGAATGCCTTGATGCAGATATTAGTCCAGAACCAAGGCAACAACAACAACAACAACAACAACAACAACAACAACAACAACAACAACAACAACAACAACAACAACAACAACAACAACAACAACAACAACAACAACAACAACAACAACAACAACAACAACAACAACAACAACAACAACAACGACGACGACGACGACGACGACGACGACGACGACGACGACGACGACGACGACGACGACGACAACAACAACAACAACAACAACAACAACAACAACAACAACAACAACAACAACAACAACAACAACAACAACAACAACAACAACAACAACAACAACAACAACAACAACAACAACAACAACAACAACAACAACAACAACAACAACAACAACAACAACAACGACAACGACAACGACAACGACAACGACAACGACAACGACAACGACAACGACAACGACAACGACAACGACAACGACAACGACAACGACAACGAACAACAACAACAACAACAACAACAACAACAACAACAACCCGCCTCCGGTTGACAACTTAGCCCGCTTTTTGAGGTTACAGCCGCTAGTGTTTTCCAGTAGCACCGATCCAATAGTTGCGGATGACTGGCTACGCAGGATTGGGAGGGAGTTGACCACCGCAGTTTGCACAGATGCAGAGAAGGTGCGTTTCACCGCATATCAGTTGGATGGACCAGCAGCCTCATGGTGGGAGAATTACGCAGCCACTTTTCCATAGCCAACGTTACATGGGATCAGTTTCAGCAAACATTCCGCACAGCCCATGTCTCAACTGGAGCTATGAGCATGAAGAAGCGTGAGTTTCGAAACTTACGCCAGGGGAACCGTATTGTAGCTCAGTACGTGGATGAGTTTAGTAAGCTATCTCGTTATGCCCCTGATGATGTGGCCACAGATGCCGCGAAGTAGGAGAAGTTTATGGAAGGTCTGAATGATGAGATGAGCATGCAGTTGATGGTGGCAACATTCAACAATTTCTAGGAGTTGGTAGACAAGGCTCTTATGATTGAAGGGAAGTAGCAGCAGATTGAGAGCCGTAAGAGGAAGTATGGACAAGGAAAGTACAATTCTGGATCTCAATAGAACCCTCGTTTCACCCCTAATTCGGGAGGACTTGTCCATAATCATGGAGGCCACAACCACAATGGAGGAAGTTCTCACAACCACAATGGCCCCAAGAATGGAAACGGGAATGGAGCAGGCAGCAATCAGAACCGTTCTAACCCAACCACACCCGCCAAGAAGGATCAAAGTCACATTACTTGTTTCAAGTGCGGGAAGACTGGACACTACGCCAACAATTTTCCGGAATTAAAGAACGACAATGGCAATGGAAGCGCTGGGAAGAAGCCCAACCCTTTCAATTGGGGACAAGTGAACCACGTGAACGTGGAGGAGGTTGAGAAGCAGCCCGATGCAGTTATCGGTAAGTTTTTGGTTAAGTCTTTTACCGCTCTTGTTCTTTTTGATACTGGTGCATCGCATTCATACATATCAAGGGGATTTGTGGACAAGTTTGAGTTGCCAACCCTAGCCCTTAGGACACCCCTGTTAGTAAGTTCACCTGGGGTAGAGTATATGGCCAGCCGATGGTGCGACCGGATACTCTTAACCATTGGTAACCATGTTTTTCCGTCAGACCTAATAATTTTGGAGTCACAAGGATTGGATGTGATATTAGGCATGGACTGGATGTTGAAGTATGGAGGAAGCATTGATTGTGCTAGTAAGTCAATTCTGCTCACTACCCCGGAGGGAAAAAGGATCAAGTATGTATCCAGGTATGCGTCAAGGAGGACCCAATTAAATTATCTCACGGGAGTTGTTCAGGAGGAAGTGCCTGTAGTGAAGGATTACCCGAATGTATTTCCAGAGGAGTTGCCAGGCATGCCACCAGATCGAGATATTGAATTTTTGATAGAGCTGTTGCCAGGCACCGGACCGATATCGAAGAGACCGTACCGGATGCCCGCAAATGATCTAGAAGAGATCAAGAAGCAAATTAAGGAGTTATTGGAGAAAGGTTACATTCGAAGAAGTCCATCACCATGGGGAGCACCAGTGCTCTTGGTTGAGAAGAAGGATGGATCCTTAAGGATGGTTGTTGATCACCGTGCGTTGAATGAAGTGACGATCAAGAGCAAATACCCATTGCCGATGATCAATGATTTGTTTGACCAGCTGCAAGGAGCTAAAGTGTTTTCGAAGATCGATCTGCGATCAGGATATCACCAGCTGAAGATTCGAGAGAAGGATATACCAAAAACAGCATTCACCACAAGGTACGGGTTATATGAGTATACGGTCATGTCATTTGGACTGACTAACGCCCCTGCCTATTTCATGAGTATGATGAATAAGGTGTTCATGGAATTTTTGGATAAGTTCGTTGTGGTGTTCATTGATGATATAATGGTATACTCGAAGAATGAATAGGAGCACAAGGAGCATTTGCGTTTAGTTCTCGAGAAACTCAGGAAACATCAGTTGTATGCCAAGTTCAGCAAATGTGAGTTCTGGTTGAAGGAAGTTGGATTCCTTGGACATGTTATATCAGGAGAAGGTATAGCAGTAGACCCCACCAAGGTTCAGTCAGTCACTGAGTGGTTGGCACCCACCTCAGTTAGCGAGATTCGTAGTTTCCTTGGACTCGCGGGATACTATCGAAGATTCATTCAGAATTTTTCCAAGGTTGCGAAACCCATGACGGAGTTATTGAAGAAAGATACCAAATTCAAACGGACAGAAGAATGTGAGGCAAGTTTTCAGGAGTTGAAGAAACATTTGACTATAGCCCCAGTGCTGATTCTGCCGGATATACGCAAGTACTTCCAAGTGTATTGCGATGCTTCACGCTCAGGACTTGGAGGTGTACTTATGCAGGATGGAAGAGCTGTTTCATATGCATCCCGACAGCTTCGACCGCATGAGCTGAACTATGCTACTCATAATTTAGAGTTAGCAGTCGTAGTGCATGCGCTCAAGACTTGGAGACATTACCTTATTGGAAACCGTTGTGATGTGTATACGGATCATAAGAGGTTGAAGTACATTTTCACACAGAAGGAACTGAACCTCAGGCAGAGGAGATGGTTGGAGCTTATAAAGGATTATGACATGAAGCTGCATTATCATCCAGGAAAGGCCAATGTCGTAGCAGACGCTTTGAGCCGAAAGAGTTATGCAAACACCCTCGTAAGCGGAGGGACGCCAAAGGATTTAGCCGAGGATCTCAGGGAACTACGTTTGGAGATAGTCCCTAGAGGTTTTGTTGCAGCAATGGAAGTTCAGTCTACATTGTTGGGAAAGATTCGAGAAGCGCAGAAGGATGATAAGGAGATCGCCGAGATAAAGGAGAGAATGAGCAAAGGAAAGGCCAAAGGTTTTCGTGAGGATGAGCACGACACCCTATGGTTTGAGGACCGCATTTATGTGCCCAATAATGCGGAAATCAGGAAGTTGATACTTCAGGAGGCTCACGACTCGCCATACTCGATACACCCCGGGAACACCAAGATGTATTTGGATTTGAAGGAGCGTTTCTGGTGGACCGGAATGAAGAAGGATATTGCCGAGTATGTCGCCGTATGTGATGTATGTCAAAGAGTAAAGGCAGAAAATCAGAAGCCAGCAGGATTACTACAACCTATGCCGATACACGAATGGAACTCGGATAAACTTAGCATGGATTTTATCACCGGATTGCCCAGGACCCGATCAGGATATGATTCTATCTGGGTAGTAGTGGATCGCTTGACCAAAGTATCCCACTTTATCCCAGTGAAAACCACTTATACGAGTGCGAAGTTGGCCAAGATATACATGACCAGGATCGTATGTCTGCACCGAGTTCCGAGGATGTAATGCCCGGATAGTTATGCTACAGTAATCCCAAGCTATGATGCCATGTCACCGCATTTACTGTTGTTAACCTTGCGTTGATTCAATCACTTTCGGTTTCAATTTTCAAAATTAAATCAAACGGCAAAAGTAAATAAAAGAAAAGGAGAAATCAAAAAAAAAGAAGGGGCCGCAAGCCCCTTACCCACCGGGGCCTCGGCCAACCGGCCCAACCCAGCTGGCCGGCCCAGCCGCCTCCCCTTAACCCTCTCCCGCGAACCCTAGCCCTATCCCCTCGTCCACCCCACAACCCCCACTCCCCCGCCCGATCTCCCCCACTCCCCTCGATCTCTCCCACGCCTCTCTCTCGTTCCCCCATCTGGATCAGGGAAGAGGAGCCAGATCCCGCGCCGCTCCGCGCCCCTGACGCCGCTGCCCTTCCCCGGCGCCACCACGCAAGCGCCACCTTGCCGAGCGTCGCCCCGCTCCGCGTCGCCTCGCCTCCTCACCTCTCCCTCGTCGGCTCCGTTGAGCCTCGCCGACCCGTTCGACTACAACGGGGGTGAGCCCCATCCGCCCTCCTCTCTCTGCCCCCTACGCATCGCCGTCGCCACCGTTCACTCTCACTGCCCGGTGGCCACGCCCGCACCTCGCCCGCGCGTCCCACGTGTCCCGGCCTGCTGCCTCCCCGCGCTCCGACCGAGCCCGCCTCGTCGCGCGCACAGCTCCCCACCGTCTGCTCCGGCCGTGCTCCCGGTCGCTCCGGCCTTCCCCGCGCGCGCCCGCAAGCGCCTCCCCCCCCCACTCGCGTCTGCCGTTGCTGGCGCCGCCCACTGCGACCGCAAGCCGCGCCCGCCGCCGGTGAACGCCCTCGCCGACCACGCGCCCCGCTCACCTGCCGCAGCTCCCGCGCCCCCTGGCCGCGCGCCAAGCCCTAGGCCGCGCCGCGCCGGTGCTTTTGCTGCCTCGTTGAGGCCATGGCCTCCCCCATCCCCGGGTTCGCCCCTCTTCGGGTGCACGCACGCCCGCACCCGTGCGCCCGCTAAGCCACTGGGCCTATGATAGATGGGGCCCACACCCCAGTAGTTAACAGAAAAACAAGAAAACGGAATTAAAATTAGTTAAAATAATTAAATATTAATTAATTAATTAATTAACGAGTTATTTAACTTAATTAATCATGACAATTAAACCTGCTTAATTAAACTAGACAATGACAATTGGGCCCCACTGCCCCTTTGACCAGTCAACCCGGTCAGAGTTGACTGTTGACCCTGCTGACATCATGATGACGTCATGCTGATGCAGTAAACTTATTTTTGTTTTAAATTTAAATTGCAAAATGTCTTTAAAACTTCGAAAAATCATAGGAATTAAACTGTAGCTCGGATCAAAAAACTTTCCACATCAAAGTTCCTCAGATCGACGAGACGAATCCGAATACGCGATCCGTTCGTCCGCCACACATCCCTAGCATAGCGAACATGCAACTTTCCCCCTCCGTTTCATCTGTCCGAAAAATGCAAACTTCGGGAAAACTTTCCCGGATGTTTCCCCCCTTCCACGGTACCGCGTAGCACCGCGGTAGAACACCTCTAGCACCGCTTATTGTCTTGTCATGCATCTGTTTGCTTTGTATTTACTGTTTCTTCCGCCTCTTTTCTACGGTAGACCCCGAGACTGCCGCTGATGCCGCTATGATCGACTACTGTCGACGACGACCCCTTCTTCTTGTCTGAGCAACCAGGCAAGCCCCCCCCTTGATCATCCCGATATCGCCCATTCCATTCTCTCATGCTTGCATTAGATTTTGCTACTGTATTTGATTGCTCCTATTCTGATGCATAGCCTGCTTTTGTACCTGCTATTGTTACCTACCTGCTTCTCCTAAACTGCTTAGTATAGGTTGGTTAGTGATCCATCAGTGACCCCCACCTTGTCCTTGTTGCCCCTGCTTCATCATCGACGACTCGATCACATGATCGACGACCAGAGCCCGACACCTCACATCACATCACGCCCCTTTTGTTGCTCGACTCTGCAGAGCTACTATCGAGTGCCGAGGGTGATCCCTCATAACGCACTCCTGATGATAATTCTGTAGTGTAGCTATTTGGTCGTGGTCATCGAGGGTGATTTCCTCTTTCACCATTCCCGATACGGCTCTGTCGTTCAACACCTCAAGTGTGAACCTCGAGGGTGGTCCCTCTTACGTTCACCTTGATGATTACATTGAGTGGAATCCTCCGGGGGTGATTCCTCGGGTTTTCCCCTTGATGTTTGGACACACGGTTACCTTGACATTACTTGAGACCTTGGGAAAGTCGGGCGGGCCCGGAGAGCACCCGCAAGATGGTTACGAGGCACGGCCGGGAAGTCAGGCAGCCCTCGAGTGGGCTGGGCTTGCCCTTGCCGTATTTCCTCGAGACGGGGCGACGGGGTCACATTATCGTGAGTCTCTGCTCGTCTCCGCAAGCTAATAATACACTATGGTTTGGGTATTTGTTCTGAGTTGGCCTTTGGCCTTTACGCACTAACCACCACGCGAGAATAGTTATGGGCCTCGACGTCGCAGTATCAGCCGAAGCTTTGTCAGACGTCCAGTTCAGCATTGCGCACGGCTGGGCCGGACCCTAGTGGTGGAGCCTGGATCCGCCCTGCACGTAACGACCCGGAGTGCTACGGGCGATGGGCCCAGACCCCGGAGTGCTTAGGATGTAGACCGGCGGGGACCTCTCTGCTGAGCCTAGGTAGGGCTACGACGTGTTGATCTTCCGAGGCCGGGCATTGATCCCAGAAAGGTGTGTCCGGCCAGAGTGATCGAGCGTGTTGGAAAACGTGGTGCACCCCTGCAGGGAAGATCTTTATTCGAATACCGTGTCCACGGTAATGGACGTTCAGACTTATATCTTGATCTAATACAACTAGAAATGGATACTTAAGATATGTGGCTCCGGGATTGCTTTCTCGCAGGGAGTCGAGGAAGGATCTCTGGGCTTTATTGCTACAACATGTTTGTTAATTAAACTGCTATTCTTTACTCTTCTACATGCTGCAAGATGCTTGGAGCTGCTTGAAGATGCTAGTCTTCGATAGGCTAGGCCTTCCCCCCTCTATTCTGGCATTCTGCAGTTCAGTCCACAGATACAACCCTTCCATTTGATACCAATGCATACTTAGTTTAGATCTGATGCTTGCGAGTACTTTGGATGAGTACTCACGGTTGCTTTGCTCCCCCTTTTCCCCCTTCTTTCTTCTTTCTGGTTGTTGCAACCAGATGGTGGATCCCTTGGAGCCAGATGCCACCGCCGACGGATACTACTACATGGAGGCCACCGAAGACCAGGAGTAGTTAGGAGGTCCCAGGCAGGAGGCCTTGCCTCTTCGATCGTTGTTGCTTTTGTGCTAGCCTTCTTAAGGCAGCCTTGTTTAACTTATGTCTGTACTCAGATATTGTTGCTTCCGCTGACTCTTGTGTATCGAGCTTGTATTCGAGCCCTCGAGGCCCCTGGCTTGTAATATGAAGCTTGTATTATTTTATTTGTGTCTAGAGTTGTGTTGTGATATCTTCCCGTGAGTCCCTGATCTTGATCGTACACATTTGCGTGTATGATTAGTGTACGGTCGAATCGGGGGCGTCACAAGTTGGTATCAGAGCCGACTGCCTGTAGGATCCCCCTTTCCAACTCCTTGGCCGAAGTTGAGTCTAGTCTTTGAAAAACTGATTTACTAACATTGCTGTGTGGCTGACGGGCTCACGTCGCCAATTGGGTGGTATTAGGATCTTTTACTCCTCGTCTATACTCTGGGACTCTGATCTCTCTTCTATTCGGGTTAAATGATTTTGCTAACTCTATCCTAGGTTCTCGTGATCACATCCATCCGGAGATTTGTATTACGCCTTTCTTGAATTGGGAGCCAGGATCTGCTTCACATTGTTCATGGGCCGCAGGATCCTTTTATCGAGGGCACCCTGCGTCGTCCCCTGCAGATTCCTCGCTCTAGTGGTTTTCTCCGACGTTGATGTAGCCTTTGCTATGTCCCGTTGTTGTATCCTTCCATCGCGTGCAGCGTGCCGCCTAGTATGTCTAGGATGATTCTCTTGTCCGAACTCATACTAACAACGTGTAAATGGCTCTGTATATGTATATGTATGTCTTTAATGACTACTGCTTTGTACATACTGCGCCTTTGCTCATTGTTCAAGTTACATCATGAATGACTCCATACACCTGCTCCAACCTCTTGTTAAACTGCTCCCTGATGTTTCTTAGCAGGATGGCTGACGATCCTCCACCTCCACCCTATATTGCCGCAATGATGCAGCAGTTTGAGCTGAATCGTCAGTTTATGACTGGGTAATGGCTCAGTTTCCAAACCAGAATGCTCATCAACAGCCTGCCCCAATAACACTGCCAGAATTTGTGCGCCTCAACCCGTCCATTTTCCGCAACTCCACCAATCCTATGGATGCTGATGATTGGCTTCGTGACATCCTGTTTGAGATGGAGTCAGCTAATGTTGCCCCTGCCAGTTATGTCACCTTTGCGACATTTCACCTGAAGGGTTCAGCTGCTCAATGGTGGGAAAGCCACAGGGGTATGCTGCCTGCAGAGACTATAACCACTTGGCAGGAATTTCAGTTAGCCTTTCGTGCACGGCACATTCCTCAAGGTCAGATGGACCAGAAGAAGAAGGAGTTCCGCAAACTCTCACAGGGCACAATGACTGTGGATGAATAACAGAGGAAATTCCTTGAATTATCTCGCTATGCTGCAGATGACGTCTGCACTGATGCTCGCAAGCAGGAGAAATTCCGTGAAGGACTGTGTCCCGATATAAAGCTCACACTTGTTCCTCATGATTGCGCGGACTTTGCGACGCTTGTCAGCCAAGCTTTCCGAACTGAAACTGGTCTGACTGAGTACCAGGAGTCGCTCAAGCGTACTCGAGATGTTGGCCCATCCTCGAGTCAGCCTGCTCAGAAACGTCGAGTCTAGATCCCACACAATGTTCATCACCGACCTGCTCCAACACCAAGGCCGTCTTATGTTGCACCTCGTCTGCCTCCGCCACCGAGACAGCTAACATATCAGGGTGGACAGTCCAATGTTGTAGGTCCTCCACATAATGATGGTTTATGCCGCAAGTGTGGACAGCCAGGGCACCTTGCTATCAACTGCCGCCAGGGTTAACCCCAAAATGCTTCACATCCTCTTGTTGGCCATGGGAAGGGCCGTCGAAACCACCCTATCAGAAATTGTAGTGCCAGACCGCCTGCTATGACTGGTGGTCAAGTCACCCATGTCAAAATTGAAGAAGCTCGTGAGTCCCCAACAATCGTGATGGGTACCCTTCGCATTAATTCAGTGCCAGCTTCCGTTCTCTTTGATTCAGGAGCATCGCATGCTTTTATGTCCCAACAATTTGCTCAGTCACATGAGTTATATATGGAAAAATTACCAACTCCTTTAGCGGTTCAATCTCCGGGATCCAAGTGGCAAACCACAATGATAAGCCCTCGTAACCAAATCGAGATTGGAGGTCTACTTTTTCCGGCTTCTCTCATTGTACTCAGACCTTCCAACATAGACATCATTCTTGGTATGGACTGGTTGACAGCCCATAATGCTAAGATCGATTGTGCCGCCAAGACAGTCCAGCTCACTCACCCTTCTGGTCAGTTGATCAACTACTCAACTCAGATGATCCAGGATGCCGAGAATCAGATATATGTTTTGAATGCATTGAATGCTTCACCTCTTGAGGGAATAGAGAACATTCCAGTCGTTCATGATTTTGAAGATGTCTTTCTAGAAGAACTTCCAGGAATACCCCCTACTAGAGCTGTCGAATTCATCATAGACTTGAAGCCGGGCACTACTCCTATTGCCAAGCGGCCATACAAGATGCCGCCGCATGAACTCATTGAGCTTAAGGAGGAAATCGACAAATCTCTTCACAAGGGATTCATTCGTCCTAGTTCCTCTGCTTGGGGAGCACCTTCTCTCTTTGTCAAGAAGAAAGATGGTACGAATCGCTTGGTCCAAGATTACCGACCTATCAACCAGCCAACAATTCAGAACAAGTATCTACTTCCCAAAATCAACGATCTGTATGATCAACTTGCTGGTTCCTCAGTATTAATTGATTTGAGGTTGGGTTACCACCAGATACGTGTTCGTGAAGAAGATATTCCCAAAACCGCCTTCGTAACTCGCTATGGTTCATACGAGTACACCGTCATGTCTTTCGGCTTAACCAATGCTCCAGCAACGTTCTCCCGATTGATGAACTATATATTCATGGAATACCTCGACAAGTTTGTCGTGGTCTATCTGGATGATATCCTTGTATATTCCAAGAATAAAGAAGAACATGTTGAACACCTTCGACTTGTTCTGGAAAAGCTTCGAGAACATCAACTATATGCTAAGTATTCCAAGTGTGAATTCTGGCTTCCTGAAGTGACCTATCTTGGGCCTGTCATCTCCAAGGATGGTATTGCCGTCAACCCCGAACGAGTTCAGGCTATTCTCGATTGGACTCCTCCGAAGAATGTCAAACAAGTCAGAAGTTTTCTCGGACTCGCCAGCTATTGCCGTCGATTTGTCGAGAACTTCTCAAAGATTGTTAAGCCCGTGACTGGTTTGCTTCACAAGGGCGTCAAGTTCGATTGGACAGAAAAGTGTCAGGAAAGTTTCCAAGCACTCAAAGACAAGCTGACTTCTGCCCCAGTGCTTGCTCCTCCCGATACTAAGAAGGATTTCGTCATTTACTGCGACGCTTCACGACAAGGATTAGGCTGTGTCCTAATGCAAGAGCGCAGAGTGATTGCTTATGCCTCTCGTCAGTTGCGCCCTCACGAAGAGAACTACCCAGTTCATGACCTCGAGCTTGCTGCTGTCATACATGCACTGAAACAGTGGCGACATTACCTTCTTGGTAATCGTTGCGAGATCTTCACCGACCACCAAAGTCTGAAGTACATGTTTACTCAGCCAGATTTGAACCTCCGTCAGCAGAGATGGATGGAGATCGTAGCAGACTTTGACATGGGCATTTCTTATACACCAGGCAAGGCTAATGTAATGGCTGATGCTTTGAGCCGCAAGTCATATTGCAATCACCTCGAGGTTCGAAAAGTTCAGCCTTCGCTTGTTGAAGAATTCAGAAAGCTGAACCTCCATATTGTTCCTCCGGGTGCACTCGCTCCCCCTCCTAAGGAGTTTCGCAAGATGAACCTCCGAGTTGTTTCCCAGGGTTCTATCAATACCCTAGCTGTCGAACCAGATCTCTTGGACTCCATCAAGAGAATGCAGGGATATGACTCTCAAGTTGAGAAGATTAAACGCTACCTCGCAGAAGGAAAGCCCTCATTCTTCACTGTTGCTGATGCTGGCACTTTGAACTTCAAAGGCCGCCTAGTGGTGTCGTGTAAGGAGAAAAACCTGGATATGACTAAGGAAGGTTATGGAAGAAGCTCATGACACTCCATTGTCTATACATCCCGGTAGTACCAAGATGTACCAAGACATTCGTCAGAGATTCTGGTGGTCAAATATGAAGCAAGACATTGCTTGTTATGTTGCTGAATGTGACGTTTGCCGTCGTATCAAGGCAGAACATCAAAGGCCTGCTAGAACTCTGCAACCTATCTCTATTCCGGAATGGAAATGGGACCATGTTGAAATGGACTTCGTCACTGGATTTCCCAAATCGCAGAAAGGTAATGATGCCATTCTTGTCGTCATTGACCGGCTTTCCAAAGTTGCACACTTTCTGGCCGTCAAAGAAACGATCACTGCTAGTCAGCTGGCAACTCTGTATATGTCCAGAATTGTTTCACTCCATGGTATTCCCTTGGTTATCAGCTCAGACCGTGGCAGCTTATTCACTTCAAGATTCTGGGCAAGTTTCCAAGAAGCTATGGGAACTCATCTGTCTTTCAGCACTGCTTTTCACCCTCAGTCTCAGGGACAAGTTGAACGCGTCAATCAAGTTCTCGAAGACATGCTTCGAGCTTGTGTCATTTCCTTTGGCAAGAAATGGGAGGAATCTCTCCCGTATGCTGAGTTCTCCTACAACAATAGCTTTCAAGCTAGTCTGAAGATGGCTCCCTTCAAAGTGTTATATGGACGAAAGTGCCGAACCCCTCTGAACTGGTCAGAAATTGGGGAACGTCCACTCTTCGGTCCGGATATTATCCAACACGCCGAAGAACAAGTCCGCGTCATTCGCGAGAATCTCAAGACTGCTCAGTCACGTCAAAAGAGTAATTATGACCGTCATCATAAAGACATGGTCTATCAACCTGGCGAAAAGGCTTATCTTCGAGTCACACCAATGAAGGGTGCACACCGCTTCGGGGTCAAGGGCAAGCTAGCTCCTCGCTATATTGATCCTTTCACTATTCTCGAAAGGCGTGGAAAAGTGGCATACCAGTTGGAACTATCGTCGAACCTTTTGCAGGTTCACGATGTGTTCCACGTGTCACAACTCCGCCGCTGCTTCAAGGATCCAATCCGAGCAGTGGATCATGAAGTGCTCGAGTTGCAACAGGACCTCTCCAATAAAGAGCATCCGGTCCGCATTCTCGACCAAGCTGAACGCCGCACACGTCAGAAGGCGATCAAGTTCCTCAAGGTCCAGTGGTCGCATCACTCTGAAGACGAAGCCACTTGGGAACGCGAGGATCGCTTGCATGATGAATACCCCGCTTTGTTTCCTTCTACCTCCTAAATCTCGGGACGAGATTTCTTGTAGTGGAGGAGAATTGTAACGCCCGGATAGTTATGCTACAGTAATCCCAAGCTATGATGCCATGTCACCGCATTTACTGTTGTTAACCTTGCGTTGATTCAATCACTTTCGGTTTCAATTTTCAAAATTAAATCAAACGGCAAAAGTAAATAAAGAAAAGGAGAAATCAAACAAAGAAGGGGCCGCAAGCCCCCTGCCCACCGGGGCCTCGGCCAACCGGCCCAACCCAGCTGGCCGGCCCAGCCGCCTCCTCTTAACCCTCTCCCGATCCACACCGAACCCTAGCCCTATCCCCTCGTCCACCCCACAACCCCCACTCCCCCGCACGATCTCCCCCACTCCCCTTGATCTCTCCCACGCCTCTTTCCCCTTCCCCCATCTGGATCGGGGAAGAGGAGCTAGATCCCGCGCCGCTCCGCGCCCCTGAGGCCGCTGCCCTTCCCCGGCGCCACCTCGCCGAGCGCCGCCCCGCTCCGCGTCGCCTCGCCTCCTCACCTCTCCCTCGTCGGCTCCGTCGAGCCTCGCCGACCCGTTCGACTACAACGGGGGTGAGCCCCATCCGCCCTCCTCTCTCTGCCCCCTACGCATCACCGTCGCCGCCGTTCACGCTCACTGCCCGGTGGCCACGCCCGCACCTCGCCCGCGCGTCCCGCGTGCCCCGGCCTGCTGCCGCCCCACGCTCCGACCGAGCCCGCCTCGTCGCGCGCACAGCTCCCCACCGTCTGCTCCGGCCTTCCCCGCGCGCGCCCGCAAGCGCCTCCCCCCCACTCGCGTCTACCGTTGCTGGCGCCGCCCGCTGTGACCGCAAGCCGCGCCCGCCACCGGCGAACGCCCTCGCCGGCCACACGCCCCGCTCACCTGCCGCAGCTCCCGCGGCCGGCCGCGCCCCCTGGCCGCGCGCCAGGCCCTAGGCCGCGCCGCGCCAGTGCCTCTGCTGCCTCGTCAAGGCCATGGCCTCCCCCGTGCCCGGGTTCGCCCCTCTTCGGGTGCACGCACGCCCGCACCCGTGCACCCGCTAAGCCACTGGGCCTATGACAGATGGGGCCCACGCCCCAGTAGTTAACAAAAAAACAAGAAAACGAAATTAAAATTAGTTAAAATAATTAAATATTAATTAATTAATTAATTAATTAACGAGTTATTTAACTTATTAATCATGACAATTAAACCTGCTTAATTAAACTAGACAATGACAATTGGGCCCCACTGCCCCTTTAACGAGTCAACCCGGTCAGAGTTGACTGTTGACCCTGCTGACGTCATGATGACGTCATGCTGATGCAGTAAACTTATTTTCGTTTTAAATTTAAATTGCAGAATGTCTTTAAAATTCGGAAAATCATAGGAATTAAACCGTAGCTCGGGTCGAAAAACTTTCTACATCAAAGTTGCTCAGATCGATGAGACGAATCCGAATACGTGATCCATTTATCCGCCACACATCCCTAGCATAGCGAACATGCAACTTTCCCCCTCCATTTCATCTGTCCGAAAAATGCAAACTTTGGGAAAACTTTCCCGGATGTTTCCCCCCTTCCACGGTACCGCGTAGCACCGCGATAGAACACCTCTAGCACTGCTTATTGTCTTGTCATGCATCTGTTTGCTCTGTATTTACTGTTTCTTCCCCCTCTTTTCTACGGTAGACCCCGAGACTGCCGCTGATGCCGCTGTGATCGACTACGTCGACGACGACCCCTTCTTCTTGTCTGAGCAACCAGGCAAGCCCCCCCCCCTTTGATCATCCCGATATCGCCCATTCCATTCTCTCATGCTTGCATTAGATTTTGCTACTGTATTTGATTGCTCCTATTCTGATGCATAGCCTGCTTTTGTACCTGCTATTGTTACCTACCTGCTTCTCCTAAACTGCTTAGTATAGGTTGGATAGTGATCCATCAGTGACCTCCACCTTGTCCTTATTGCCCCTGCTTCATCATCGACGACTCGAGCTACATGATCGACGACCAGAGCCCGACACCGCACATCACGCCCCTTTTGTTTCTCGACTCTGTAGAGCTACTATCGAGTGCCGAGGGTGATCCCTCATAACGCACTCCTGATGATAATTCTGTAGTGTAGCTATTTGGTCGTGGTCATCGAGGGTGATTTCCTCTTTCACCATTCCCGATGCGGCTCTGTCGTTCAACACCTCGAGGGTGGTCCCTCTTACGTTCACCTTGATGATTACATTGAGTGGAATCCTCCGGGGGTGATTCCTCGGGTTTTCCCCTTGATGTTTGGACACACGGTTTCCTTGACATTACTTGAGACCTTTGGGAAAGTCGGGCGGGCCTGGAGAGCACCCGCAAGATGGTTACGAGGCACGGCCGGGAAGTCAGGCAGCCCTCGAGTGGGCTGGGCTTGCCCGGGGCGACGGGGTCACATTATCGTGAGTCTCTGCTCGTCTCCGCAAGCTAATAATACACTATGGTTTGGGTATTTGTTCTGAGTTGGCCTTTGGCCTTTATGCACTAACCACCACGCGAGAATAGTTATGGGCCTCGACGTCGCAGTATCAGCCGAAGCTTTGTCAGACGTCCAGTTCAGCATTGCGGCACGGCTAGGTCGGCACCCTAGAGGTGGTGCCTAGGTCCGCCCTGCATGTAACGACCCGGAGTGCTACGGGCGATGGGCCCAGACCCCGGAGTGCTTAGGATGTAGACCGGCGGGGGCCTCTCTGCTGAGCCTAGGTAGGGCTACGACGTGTTGATCTTCCGAGGCCGGGCATTGATCCTAGAAAGGTGTGTCCGGCCAAAGTGATCGAGCGTGTTGGAAAACGTGGTGCACCCTTGCAGGGAAGATCTTTATTCGAATACCGTGTCCACGGTAATGGACGTTCAGACTTATATCTTGATCTAATACAACTAGAAATGGATACTTAAGATATGTGGGTCCGGGATTGCTTTCTCGCAGGGAGTCGAGGAAGGATCTCTGGGCTTTATTGCTACAACATGCTTGATAATTAAACTGCTATTCTTTACTCTTCTACATGCTACAAGATGCTTGGAGCTGATTGAAGATGCTAGTCTTTGATAGGCTAGGACTCCCCCCCCCCCCCGCCTATTCTCGCATTCTGCAGTTCAGTCAACAGATACAACCCTTTCATTTGATACCAATGCATACTTAGTTTAGATCTGATGCTTGCGAGTACTTTGGATGAGTACTCACGGTTGCTTTGCCCCCCCCCCTTTTCTCCCCTTCTTTCTTCTTTCTGGTTGTTGCAACCAGATGGTGGATCCCTGGAGCCAGATGCCACCGCCGACGGATACTACTAAATGGAGGCCACCGAAGACCAGGAGTAGTTAGGAGGTCCCAGGCAGGAGGCCTTGCCTCTTCGATCGTGTTGCTTTTGTGCTAGCCTTCTTAAGGAATCCTTGTCTAACTTATGTCTGTACTCAGATATTGTTGCTTCCGCTGACTCTTGTGTATCGAGCTTGTATTCGAGCCCTCGAGGCCCCTGGCTTGTAATATGAAGCTTGTATTATTTCATTTTGTGTCTAGAGTTGTGTTGTGATATCTTCCCGTGAGTCCCTGATCTTGATCGTACACATTTGCGTGTATGATTAGTGTACGGTCGAATCGGGGGCGTCACAGAGGACCATCGTATCGGATATAGGAGCACAGTTTGCTTCAAAGTTTTGGCATCAGTTACACCAGACTTTGGGAACCAGGCTAGAGTTCAGTACAGCTTTTCACCCGCAGACAGATGGACAGACCGAGAGAGTCAATCAAATTCTGGAGGACATGTTGAGAGCTTGTGCGTTGGATTATGGATCTAGTTGGGATGACAATTTACTATACACGGAGTTCTCATACAACAATAGCTACCAGGCTAGTTTGAAGATAGCACCGTTCGAAGCCCTGTATGGAAGGAGATGTCGAACACCGCTGATGTGGGATGAAGTTGGAGACTGCCAGCTGTTTGGACCGGATTTGATTAAGGAATCTGAAGAGAAGGTTAAGCTAATTCGAGAGAGACTGAGGGTAGCCCAGTCCCAACAGAAGAGTTATGCAGATTCAAAACGCAAGGAGGTAGTCTATGAAATCGGAGATAGAGTGTATCTACGAGTATCACCTCTTCGAGGAGTTAAGCATTTTGGGGTTAAGGGAAAGTTAGCCCCGAGGTTTGTAGGACCTTACCGTGTCTTGGAACGCATGGGAGAAGTTGCCTACAAGTTGGAGTTACCTGAAGGACTGTCATGAGTACATGATGTGTTTCACGTTTCCCAGTTGAAGAAGTGCCATGCAGAGATGGCCGATATACCTCTGAGAGATACAGTGCCCCTGGAAGCGATTCAGTTGGACAGTGATTTGACATATGAGGAGAAACCTGTCAAGATTCTTGAGTTTGCCAGCCGAGTTACTCGCAGCAAGGTTATCAAGTTTTGTAAAGTTCAATGGAGCCACCATACCGAGGATGAAGCCACCTGGGAACGAGAGGATGATCTTCTCAAAGACCACCCACACCTATTTTCTAGCCAATCCGAATCTCGAGGGCGAGATTCATCTTAAGGGGGTAGGTTTGTAACATCCCAAATTTCCAATTTGGAATGTTATACATAGATCATTCATGCATATCATACTTTATTGCATTTCGATTTGCGATCCTCGAAATTCTAAGCAACTCAAGGACCCACGGAGAGAGTTGGGGATTTCACCGTTTTCATATTTGAATTTTCATCAAATATCGAAACGAGGATCCTTTGTTTTAATTATTTTTCTCTCCGAAAATATTTCATATTAAAATATATGAGAGGAGATAATATGACTTCTCCAAAATAAATGAAATATTGGAGGGAAATATTAAAATCAAGTATTTGATTTTATTCAGATTTTATTGTAATTTATTTGCATAGGAAAAGTACGCGTTTTCCAAAATTGCACTATAGGCTCAAATAAATGTTCACCTTGTCTGGCTTATTTTTAGAGGACAGGGAAAATTTATTTCGGAATTTTTGGAGTCCGTTTAGTACTCTTTTTCTTTCTTTTTATGCACGCCGAAATTATTTTAAAAAAAAAAGAAACCGACTTCGGGCCGTACCCGGCCAGGAGACCTCGGGCCGGCCCCTTTATAAGCCGCCGCTCCGCACCCCCGCAGCCCACCCAGCCGCCCCGCCGTGTCAGCCCTAGCCGCCGCCGTCGCCTGCCGCTGTCGCGCGCCGCCGCCCGCCCGCCACGCCGGATCTCGCCGGACCTCGCCGTTGACCGGTCGGTTTTCTACGGATAACCCAGGTTTTTTTATTTTTCTTCGGTTTATTTTCGATAGATCGGTTTTTCCGACGGTTTTTTTATTTTGCGGAAGTTCGTCCGTTTGTTCGTTTAAACAAACGCCGTTCACTCCTTAGTCACAGACAGCGAACGTTCGTTCGTTAGTCTGTTCGTCAGTTTTTCTTTTTCTCGGATTTTCCGCGATTATTTCCGATCGCGATTTCTGATCCGATTTTCGTTTTAGCATATCTTTTCGCTCGTTTATCGGAATCAGGCGATTGAAGTGCCTAGATCTTCGTATCGAAGCCCTCTTTCTGTTTAACCAACTTGAACAAGATTTTGGTACTGTAAAATTTGACTTTAGTCCAGATTAGTAAACAGATCTTGTTTCTTTCGCAGTTTGTGTTTCGTTGCTCCGTTTGATTTGATTCTTTTTGCAAACCGGAGATCCTAAGTTGAACTTTCTGGTTAGATCTTGTTATTTGAGTTTTGCCCGTGCATCTTTGCTTGATTGCGTATGTATGTTATTGTTTGTTTGCGATAGAATTCCCGGAGTGTGAAGCGTGCTACTACGAGTCACTAGGTTTTGCAGCTCGTCAGCAAGGCAAGTAAGATATTGATCATACTCCTTTCATACCCAGTTTTTATGCATTAGTTCCAATCCTCAAACACTGCATGATTAGGATGTGATTAACTTGTGGGTATTGGGAAGTAGTTGATGGGGTAGAACCTATTACCTATTTTATAATCAAACCATTGGGAGTTACTTCTACGTTATGCTTATACTGCCACGCTATGGTCATAGACGTGGATTGGGTTGAGTGAATCCATGACAGATGTGAGATTGTTAATTAATGGTTCGACTTAAGGTGGCTACTTTAATACACATCTGGGTGGATTGCTTGTTTGGGCACCTGGGGAATCCAGTGTTGTCCTAGGAGATCCCGGGGTATCCGTGTGATCATCCTACGGTCCGCCACCCAGGCTCAAAGGGATCGTGAGATTTTTCATGCTAGAAACTTCCGTGTGCAGCCACAAGCTATTATGGGCTCTAGCGTAGTTGAGTATGTTGCATGACCTCTTCCAGTGGTAGGCTAGCAGATGTAGAGGGATGTAGGTTGGTACTGTCTACCCGGGGTTAGAGTTAATGCTTCTGAAAGACTGTGTCTTGGTCATCCGTTTCTCAAACACCATGTAGTGCGAGAAATCCAACGGAGGAGATCGAGTCTTGTGGGGAAAAGTGCGCAAACCTCTACAGAGTGTACAATCTAATCATGGTTAGCCGTGTCCCCGGTTATGGACAATCTTGAGTATCTAGTACTTGGATTATCAAATGTATCTCATCACTCTATTTTAATATGTTGGGTTGATAATTACTTTTAATTGGGATTGAGTTGGAGGTACCTTCTCAATGATGTTTCAACTACCATGATAGTTAAATAAAATCTATTCCTTTGTTGTAGGGAAAAATTGGCTTTTCGCAAAAACATATAACCATAGAGCCTCCACCAGCCATATATGCATGTAGTGATAGCTTTTATCTGTTCATTGCTCTACTAAGTTACATTGCCAGCATATTCCATGTGCTGACCCGTTTTCGGGCTGCAACGTATTAGATGGACTCACTTTATCTTCCAAGCCTTCCGCTGTTATCGTAGTAGATGGCCTTAAGCCATATTTATTGTAATAAGTTCTTTTTTGAGACATTGGATGTAATAAGTGTGTGATTGCTACTCTGTTATAAATCCTTCGGGTACTGTGTGTGTCAGCATTACCGATCCAGGGATGACACTGAAACACAGAGACTTGACCATCTGAGGTCGGGTCGCTACAGTTTTGGACTCTAATTTGCATGATTTGAATGAAACTAACCCGGACTGACGCTGTTTTCAGCAGAACTACCATGGTGTTGTTTTTGTGCAGAAATAATAGTTCTCGGATTGGAACGAAACTTTGCGAGGAATTTTTATACAAATATAGAGAATTTATGGAGCCAAGAACCACCGAAGGGGGCACCTGGGTGGGCACAACCCACTAGGGCGCCGCCCCCCCCCCCCCTCCTGGCGCGCCCAGGTGGGTTGTCCCCACCTGGTGGCCCTGCAAACCCTGAAACCGACGCTATAAAATCATATATTTCCATAAAAAATCAGGGAGCAATTATTATCGCGTTTCACGAGACGAAGCCGCCGCCACCTCCTGTTCTTCATCGGGAGGCCAGATCTAGAGTCCATTTGGGGCTTCGGAGGGGGGATCTTCGATCTTCGTCATCACCAACCCTTCTCCATCGCCAATTCCATGATGCTCCCCACCGGGAGTGAGTAATTCCTTCGTAGGATTGCTGGTCGGTGAGAAGTTGGATGAGATTCATCATGTAATCGAGTTAGTTTTGTTAGGGCTTAATCCCTAGTATCCATTAAGTTCTGAGATTGATGTTGCTATGACTTTGCCATGCTTAATGCTTATCACTTTGGGCTCGGGTGCCATGATTTCAGATCTGAACCGTTTATGTTATCACCATTATATCTATGTTCTAGATCCAATCTTGCAAGTTATAGTCACCTACTACGTGTTATGATCCGGCAACCCCGGAGTGACAATAGTCGGGATACTTCCCGGTGATGACCGTAGTTTGAGGAGTTCATGTATTCACCTTGTGTTAATGCTTTGTTCCGGTTCTTTATTAAAAGGAGGCCTTAATATCCCTTAGTTTCCAATAGAACCCCGCTGCCACAGGAGGGTAGGACAAAAGATGTCATGCAAGTTCTTTTCCATAAGCACGTATGACTATTTACGGAATACATGCCTACATTATATTTATGAACTGGAGCAAGTGCCGTATCGCCCTAGGTTATGATTTTTATATGATGAATATCATCCAACGAATTCACCGATCCAATGCCTATGAATTTCTCTCATATTGTTCTGCTAAGTTACTACTGCTATTGTTACTGTTGCACTTGCTACAAAATCATTGCTATCACTGTTACCATTACTATTGTTGTTGCTACTACTATCAAAACTATCATACTACTTTGCTACTGATCACTTTGCTGCAGATAATTAATCACCAGGTGTGGTTGAATTGACAACTCAGCTGCTAATACTTACAAATATTCTTTGGCTCCCCTTGTGTCGAATAAGTAAATTTGGGTTGAATACTCTACCCTCGAAAACTGTTGCGATCCCCTATACTTGTGCGTTATCACTGGACAAGAATCCAAAAGTGGAAGTCAGCAACCACTAGCTTATGCGGAGGTACAACACTCTCTCTAGGTATCACCTTACAATCTAGGCACACATGCCTATCTTCTCTTCTCAAGAGGATAAAATCAATCTGATTAGAGTGTTGGCCACTACTAAAAGTCATCAGATGTGATTCTCTCTTTCTAAAAAGGGTGTTAGCTACAATCATGTTATTGGCTAGAGCAAATCTTAAGACATCTTCTCCTTCTTGGTTCCTGATGCCATAGCCAAAGCCTCCATGCAGCCCTTCAAAACCTGTGTTAGATGTATCCACGTGGCCATTGAGGTCTCCTCTTATGAAGAGCTTCTCGTCAATCGGTACACTCCTAACCATGTCTTCCAGGCCTTGCCAGAACTTGAAGGAAATATGCCCTAGAGGCAATAATAAAGTTATTATTTATTTCCTTATATCATGATAAATGTTTATTATTCATACTAAAATTGTATTAACGGGAAACATAATACATGTGTGAATACATAGACAAACATAGTGTCACTAGTATGCCTCTACTTGACTAGCTCGTTGATCAAAGATGGTTGAGTTTCCTATCCATGGACATGAGTTGTCATTTGATTAATGGGATCACATCATTAGGAGAATGATGTGATTGACTTGACCCATTCCGTTAGCTTATCACTTGAACGTTTAGTATGTTGCTATTGCTTTCTTCATAACTTATACATGTTCCTATGACTATGAGATTATGCAACTCCCGTTTACCGGAGGAACACTTTGTGTGCTACCAAACGTCACAACGTCACTGGGTGATTATAAATGTGCTCTACAGGTGTCTCCGAAGGTACTTGTTGGGTTGGCGTATTTCGAGATTAGGATTTGTCACTCCGATTGTCGAAGAGGTATCTCTAGGCCCACTCGGTAATGCACATCACTATAAGCCTTGCAAGCACTGTAACTAATGAGTTAGTTGCGAGATACCCTACTTTTGTATTACCTCCATCGAGAGGGCCCGAACCTGGGTAAACATCATGTCCCCTGCCTCCTGTTACCATCCGCCTTAGACGCACAGTTCGGGACCCCCTACCCGAGATCCGCTGGTTTTGACACCGACATTGGTGCTTTCATTGAGAGTTCCACTGTGCCGTCACCGTAAGGCTAGATGGCTCCTTCGATCATCGGCAACGATGCGATCCAGGGTGAGGTTTTCCTCCCAGGACAGATCTTCGAACTCGGCGGCTTCGTACTGCGGGCCAACTCGCTTGGCCATCTGGAGCAGATCGATAGCTACGCCCCTGGCCATCAGGTCAGGTTTGGAAACTTGAACTATACTACCGACATCCGCGGAGACTTGATCTTCGACGGATTCGAGCCCATGTCAGGTGCGCCGCACAATCACGACGGGCATGACTTAGTTCTGCCATCGGACAGTGTTCGGGAGATCACACCTGCAACTACTCAGGCCCTCTATCCGGAACAAACTGCGCCATTCGAGGACGGGTGGATGGACCCCGCCACGGAGGCCGTACACTCGGTGGCGATAAAGCCGAATACCGACTTCACCTCCTACGAGACCCGTGTTGCCGAACCGTTGGATTCGTCCCCGGCCACAGACTCCGAGCCGCCTGCGTCCGTGCCCATCAAATCCGATTGGGCACCGATCATGGAGTTTACCTCCGCGGATATCTTTCAGCACTCGCCTTTTGGCGACGTACTAAACTCGTTGAAGTCTCTCTCCTTGTCAGGAGACCCTTGGCCGAACTATGTCCGGCTAGAATGGGATGCGGACGACAAAGAAATTCACAACCCACCCACCACCCACTTAGTAGCCACTGTCGACGATTTAACCAACATGCTCGATTTCGACTCCGAAGACATCGACGCTATGGACGACGATGCAGGAGACGAACAGGAACCACCGCCCACAGGGCGCTGGACTGCCACCTCATCATATGACATTTACATGGTGGATACACCCAAAGAAAACAATGACGAGGAACGGAAGGATGCAGCGAAGGATAGCTCCCTCGAGAAGCAACCAAAGCGACGGTGTAGGCGCCGTTCCAAATCCCGCCTCGGCGCGCAAGAGAAAATAACACCTCGGTCGACTCCAGAGGAAACGACGACCACACGGACCCAGCGACAGAGCAGGACGAACCAGCGAACGGCGAACATAGTACGGAACCGCTGTCCGATCAGGGCGACGACGAGGATAAAGCTAATCCACCCCTCTCCGGAGAGGAAAATAGTCCGGACGACGATGCACACATCATCCCGGAAGGGCACTTGGAACAAGAGAACCTCCGCAGAAGGCTTATTGCCACCGCGAGGAGTCTGGAGAAGCAGAAGCAAAGGCTTAAGGCCGTGCAGAATATGCTGAACAGTAGATGGAACAAAGTGCTCGACACTGAAGAAAAGTATGGTGGTAGTTACCACACAAAGAGCTATCCAAAGCGCAAGCTGTTGCCTGAATTCGATGATGAGGCCTTAGAGCCCACACAGCCGGAAAACAAAACGGCCGACCGGTCGGATCGACCACCTCGTGGCCGTGATAGAGCGGCTAACAAGGCCGCACATAAGTCAGCACACGATTCACGTGAGGACTTGCATCAGAAGGCCGGCATGACCAGATCCATCTACGGATCTAGGAAGCGCGCTCCAGAGCACAACCAAAACCGAAAACTACAACCGTCAGAACGCCATGACACATCCAAATAAAGGGGTGCCGCACACCCCCTATGTTTCACCGATGAGGTGCTGGATCACGAATTTCCAGAAGGATTCAAACCCGTGAACATAGAGGCGTACGACGGAACGACAGACCCTGGGGTCTGGATTGAGGACTTTATCCTCCATATCCATATGGCTCGCGGAGACAATCTCCACGCCATCAAGTATTTGCCCCTCAAGTTGAAAGGACCAGCTCGGCACTGGCTGAAGAGCCTCCTCAAAAATTCAATTGGAAGTTGGGAGGAGCTTGAGGATGCTTTTAGGGCTAATTTTCAAGGGACCTATGTCCGACCTCCGGATGCAGACGATTTAAGTCATATAATTCAACAGCCCGGAGAGTCAGCCCGAAAGCTTTGGAACAGATTTCTCACTAAGAAGAACCAAATCGTCGACTGCCCGGACGCCGAAGCCTTAGCAGCTTTCAAACACAGCGTCCGAGACGAATGGCTCGCCAGACACCTCGACCAAGAAAAACCGAGAACAATGGCAGCCCTAACAAGCCGCATGACCCACTTTTGCGCAGGCGAAGATAGCTGGCTAGCCCGTAGTAGCACCAGCGACCCAGGCACATCCGAAGTCAGGGATGGCAATGGAAAACCACGACGCAGTAAAAGCAAGCGCCGAAATAACGAAGACAGCCCAGACAACACGGCGGTAAACGCCGGATTCAGGGGCTCTCGACCCGGTCAGCGGAAAAATCCTTTCAAAGGCAGCAGAGATGGACCGTCCAGCCTAAACAAGATTCTAGACAAATTCTGACAGATTCATGGCACCCCCGATAAACCTGCAAATCACACCCACAGAGAATGCTGGGTCTTCAAGCAGGCCGGTAAGCTAAACGCCGAACATAAGGGGAGGGAGACACCAAGTGAAGACGAGGATGAGCCTCGCCAGCAAAGCACTGGGGGACAGAAAAAATTCCCACCAGAGGTCAAAATAGTGAACATGATTCACGTGACGAAGAGGAGAAGCAAATAGGCACTCCGAGACACACGCGCCGTAGAGCCCGTCACCCCTAAGTTCAACCCCTGGTCGGCCTGCCGGATCACTTTCGATCGTAGGGATCACCTGATAAGTATCCGACACGGAGGATTGGCTGCCTTGGTGTTAGACCCAATAATCAACGGATACCATCTCACACAAGTCCTTATGGACGGCGGCAGTAGTCTTAATCTGATATATCAGGACACAGTCCGCAAAATGGGGATAGACCCGACAAGAATCAGCCATAGTAATACCACCTTTAAGGGAGTAATACCAGGCCCAGAGGCCCGCTGTACGGGCTCTCTAGTACTAGAGGTTGTATTCGGTTCTCCCGACAACTTCCGAAGAGAAAAATTAACCTTCGACATCGCTCCATTCCGAAGTGGCTATCAAGCACTGCTCGGAAGAGCAGCTTTTGCTCGTTTTAATGAAGTACCGCATTGCGCTTCTCTTAAGCTTAAGATGCCCGGTCCACGTGGCATCATCACAATTAGCGGAAATATCGAGTGTGCCTTACGCGCGGAAGAACGTGTGGCGGCTTTAGCAGCCGAACACTAAACGGCCTCTCCAACCAGAATAAATGATCGGTCGTCAAGACCGCGGACACGGCTAGACGAGTCCGGCGCATCATTAGCTGTAACAGCTTAGATATACCTAGGATTGGTTCGATGGATTTACCCTCATAGGCGGTACCAGGGGCTTCCCGCATGTAAAAGGACTACAGTTCGGCTCGACCTTACTTATCTTGATTTTTATTGGTTTATTGAGAATAACCAAATTTTTGCATGACAACTTTCACCTAAGTTCTTCTCTTTTACAGATGGTAATCGTGCTACACCCTTCCAGGATATGGCACAATGGAGACACAGGCGCAGACGTGCAGCAGGGCCCCGCTCAAAGGTTTCTTTTTAGATTAAGACCCTGCGTAAACCTTTTTTACTATCTCTTGTTGCTTCACATCCTCTGGATACTCAGCATAACCGAGAGCGATGCTGACGTTATTGGCATTTCGCCACGTCAGAATGATGCACGTACCTGGACACTCACGGATCATTATCAAGGGCGTTATTCAGCCCAGTATATGTTGTAAAGACCGAATACCTTAGGGAGTGTTCGGCATCGCGAGTTTGGCCTTATATGCATCAGCTCCGAATCATGTCTTTGGTCAAATGTTGGGTTTGCCCGGCTCCCGCGTTTTGCTACCTTACGTTCCGCTCTATCGGCTAAGGTGGCCCCTGGAGAACTACTATGATTGTGCCCTGGTTCATCCGGACGAGCACCTCAGTAGAGAAAGCCGAAAACTGACTGTCATGATAAAGCGCAAGACTGGTCAACCACTCGATGACTTAACGGAATCTTCGGGATTCCTCCGCATTAACGAAGGGCCGTTTCCCGGTCAGGTATGTACGCGCCCCGTATTCGGATGAGTGCGGAGGTACCAGGGGCTATATAGTAGTCCCACCGTCAAACTCCTATGGCTAAGTGAAAGTGTTAAAGCAATATAGTCTGATTGCCTCGTTCGCTGCGCTATCACCTCCTTAACGGACCAAGACGTTGGATCAAGTGTGACTACGCGTTTTTGCGAACACCCCCGCACTATATGCATGGGGGCTGAAGCCGACGACTGCAAACTTTCAGGTTATATACATATATACATAGACGGCCGCATAGGAGGCATCATAATACTTTCAGGCAAAAGTATAAACACAGCCTTTATAATTTAATAGCATTGTTTTTACAATCGGGATACATGTCACTTGAACATGATACTCTTCGAGCACTGAGCCTCTATTACACAAGCGCCTTCTAGGACTTCTTCAAAATAATGCTCGGCCAGGACCTAGCCTGCGGCCGGGCCTTGGGTTGCAATAGCGGTGGCCTCCATCTCCGCCTAGTATGTCTTAACATGGGCAAGAGCCATCCGCGCACCCTCTATGCACGCCGACCTCTTTATAGCGTCAATTTGCGGCACAGCGCCAAGGAATTGTTGCACTAGACCAAAATAACTATTCGGCCTCGGTCCCTCCGGCCAAAGGTGATCCACGACTGACCTCATAGCAAGTCCGGACAACCTATGGAGCTCGGCCCACTCAGCCATTTGTTCATTTAACAGCAGCGGACGCGTTGGAGTGCTGGACTGTGACCAGAACAACCTTTCCACTACATGATCTTCCTGATCTTTGAAAAACTTGGTCGCATCAGCGGCACTCGCTGCTAAATCCAGGTACGCGTCTGCAGAACTCCATAATTTATCCAGAGGGGCATACTTCGGGTCTCCAAACCTCGTCCGCAACAAAAAGGGCTTCCCAGCCATGATATCTCTGGCTTGACGGAGTTCCTCCTTCGCCGCTCTGACTTGCGAGCGGGTTTCTTTGGCCGCTTCCATGACCTCCTTCAGGTCCGCCGCCTTCGCTTGGCTCTCCTTTTCAAGAAGCTCATATCGCCGACGGCATCTTTCAGCTCAACAGCCATCTTGGTTGTTTTCTCTTTGCTCTGGCAATGCGCAGCCTGTTCGGCCCTTAGCTCTTCGACCGCCTTTAGGGCGGCCGCATCACTCTTCCTGGCTTGTTCCTTGGCCCGGGCAAGTTCCGCCCAAAGGGTCTCCACTGCGACAGCTCCATCTGCATTCGCAGCATATTATAGATACTAGCATAATGCTCCTCTTAATATGTGTTGATCATAGGAGAATACATACCCTATGCCTCGTCAAGCCACTTGTTTACAAGCACGATGTCGGCATCTGCCGCATCAAGTTGTCGCTTCAGTTCGGCAAATTCACCTGTCCGGCTAGCCACCGGACCCTCGGCCGCCTGCACGTAAAGGCAGTGCGGTTATTACCTGGGACTATGATCCTCTAGTTGCCGTCTTGTTCGACAGCAACCAGAGTCTCAGGGGCTACTATCTGCATAGGGCACACCTAGCGTGTGTGGTACCGTCGAAATATATATTACTTTGCGTACCTCAAAGCCTCTCAGCAGGCTCATAAAAGCTTCATGCAACCCGCTTTCGGCGGATGAAATCCTCTCAACCACCGTACCCATTAGCGTACGATGCGCTTCTGAGATAGCCGCTCGCTCCAGAAGATTCATCTGTGCGTCTGGTCGTGCACCGGACGGTCCCGGACTCTTTCTGTTGCTCTCTTTAGGAACCGGATACTCCGGACTTCGGGTGGCCAAAGGGTTACCTTCTGGCCTTGACGGATCAGGAGAAACCCTCCGTGACGACACCTCAGGGTCATCCGCTTCATGAGGCGGGGAGGCATGGGGAGGCGTTTCGCTCTCCATCATCTCCGGAAGAAGATCCCCCAAAGACGAACTTTGTCGAGAAGGGCTACGATCCGGACTGCAAGACATATGTCTCGATTATCATTCTCAGAGATGAAGCAGGATATATTTACTATAAAGTACTTTCGTTTACTTACAGCTCGGTAGAGGGCTGGTCCCCTCGCGGGTACTGTGCGGTAAGGATGCCCTCCGGGGTAGGACCCTCTGACAAAGGTTTTTTCCCTCGCTTGGAGACCGTTACTTCCAAGTCTTCAAAGGCGGTCCTCTTCCTTCCCTGGGGCGAGGGAATTTTAGATTCTTCCCCCTGGTTATCCTCCTTCGCGGAGGCACTAATTCCCCCGGTTTGGATGAATAGTGATTGAGGCTCACTTTCGGCTTCTTTGTTCCTCCCTTTATCTTCCCCTGAAGGCGCTTGATAAGGCACAAGCTCAAGCATCCTGGCTAGTATAGGATCCGGTGAGCCCTCGGGAAGGGGGGCCGGACACCTGATCATCTTCGCCTTTTTATCCAGTCCTGGTCAAAAGGCGACTTTTCAGAATGATGTTGTGATAAATTAAAAGACAACGTGTTCGGCCGCGGAATTACTTACTTGAGTGTCTGGACGATTGCAGTTCAGACCCACATCCTCGGAGGTGTCCGGACACTCTATTTGTGATCCGAAGAACGATCTGTACATCTCTCCGAGCGTCACGCCGAAGAAGTGTTGAATAATTCGCGGTCCTTCCGGGTTGAACTCCCACATACGGAGAGGTCGACGTTTGCAAGGCAGGGCTCGACGAACTAGCATGACTTGCATTACCTTAACAAGGCTGGCATCTCTCTCTAGGAGATCTCGGATGCGACTCTGCAATGTTGGCACATCATTTACTGGCCCCTAGTCCAGCCCCTTGTTGACCCATGACGCCAGTTGTGGCAGGGGGCCCGAGCGGAAGGCAGGGGCGGCTACCCACTTAGTACCCCGGGGAGCTATGATATAAAACCACTCCCGTTGACATAAACTGGACACCTCCGGGAAGGAACCCTTTGGCCATGGAACATCGGCGCCTTTTCTTATTACGGCACCTCCGCACTCTGCGTGTCGCCCCTCAATCATCTTCGGCTCCACATTGAAGGTCTTGAGCAATAAGCCGAAGTGTGGGGTAATGCGGAGGAAGGCTTCACACATGATGATGAACGACGAGATGTGAAGGATGGAATCCGGAGCCAGATCATGGAAATTGAGCCCGTAGTAGAACATGAGCCCTCTAACAAAGGGATCCAGACTAAAACCTAGCCCCCGGAGGAAGTGGGAGACGAATACGACACTCTCGCCAGGTTCGGGAGAGGGAATGACCTGCCCTCGAGCAGGCAGCCTGTGCAAGATTTCGCCGGTCAAATACCTAGCTTCTCTTAGCTTCTTGATGTCCTCCTCTGTGACAGAGGAGGGCATCCACCGACCTTGAAGGTTGGATCCGGACATGATTGTAGGTCCGAAGCGCCTAGCCCGAGCCTTGGGTGTTGGAACTCGAGGTGGGGGAAGGATTCGATTGAGCGCGAGAAGAAGGGGACAGGCCTAGGCCCCTTTATAAAGAGGATGAATATCAAGCGTCCTCCGCGTGGACGTTTGGGACTTGCCTAAAATCGAGGAGTCCTACCAACAGGCACGATTGGGTTACCCATACCCGTATTGATGAGAATCCCGTGAAAAAGGGGACACGATCTCTGCTTCGACAGGACGTGCCAATAAAAACTGCCTCGTAACACGTGCAGTGGCAGGCTCGGAAAAATGGTTCGTCATGACCAGACCATGGCAGGACGTCACGCTGTCAGCAGATTAGATTTGTGGAAATATTATTCTCTCTACGGTGGTATGTGAAATTTTTTTTGCAGAGCCGGACACTATCCTTGTGTTCAAAAACTTCTGTGGAGTATTCGGAGGAGGAACCCGCCTTGCAATGCCGAAGGCAATCTACGCGCCGGACTCATCATCATTGAAGCCTGGTTCAGGGGCTACTGAGGGAGTCCTGGACTAGGGGGTCCTCGGACAGCCGGACTATATCCTTTGACCGGACTGTTGGACTATGAAGATACAAGATTGAAGACTTCGTCCCGTGTCCGGATGGGACTCTCCTTGGTGTGGAAGGCAAGCTTAGCAATACGGATATGTAGATCTCCTCCCTTGTAACCGACTCTGTGTAACCCTAGCCCCCTCTGGTGTCTATATAAACCGGAGGGTTTTAGTCCGTAGGACAACAACAATCGTACCATAGGCTAGCTTCTAGGGTTTAGCCTCTACGATCTCGTGGTAGATCAACTCTTGTAACACTCATATCATCAAGATCAATCAAGCAGGAAGTAGGGTATTACCTGCATCGAGAGGGCCCGAACCTGGGTAAACATCGTGTCCCCCGCCTCCTGTTACCATCCACCTTAGACGCACAGTTCGGGACCCCCTACCCGAGATCCGCCGGTTTTGACACCGACATCGGGGACATGACGAGGAGTCTCGAAATGGTCGAGACGTAAAGATCGATATATTGGACGACTATATTCGAACATCGGAAAGGTTTCGAGTGATTCGAGTATTTTTCGGAGTACCGGAGAGTTACGGGAATTCGCCGGGGAGTATATGGGCCTTATTGGGCTTTAGGGGAAAGAGAGAGGGGAGGCTGCGCCCCCCCCCCCCCCAAGGCTTGGTCCCAATTGGACTAGGGGGAGGGGCGGCGCCCCCTCCTTCCTTCTCTTCTCTTTTCCCTTTCCTTCTCTCCTACTCCTACTACTTGGAAGGGCTCCTAGTTCTACTAGGAAAGGGGGAATCCTACTCCCGGCCCCTAGGGCGCACCATAGAGAGGGCCGGCCCTCCCCCTCCTCCTCTCCTTTATATACATGGGAGAGGGGCACCCCATAGACACAACAATTGATCTCTTGATCTCTTAGCCGTGTGCGGTGCCCCCTCCACCATATTCCACCTCGATCATATCATAGCGGCGCTTAGGCGAAGCTCTGTGTCGGTAGCATCATCATCACCATCACCACGCCGTCGTGCTGACGGAACTCTCCCGTGAAGCTCTGCTGGATCGGAGTTCGCGGGACGTCATCGAGCTGAACGTGTGCTGAACTCGGAGGTGCCGTACGTTCGGTACTTGGATCGGTCGGATCGTGAAGACGTACGACTACATCAACCGTGTTCTGCTAATGCTTCCGCTTTCGGTCTACGAGGGTACGTGGACAACACTCTCCCCTCTCGTTGCTATGCATCACCATGATCCTGTGTGTGCATAGGAATTTTTTTGAAATTACTACGTTCCCCAACAGTGGCATCCGAGCCGGGTTTATGCGTAGATGTTATATGCACGAGTAGAACACAAGTGAGTTGTGGGCGATACAAGTCATACTGCTTACCAGCATGTCATACTTTGGTCCGGCGGTATTTTTGGATGAAGCGGCCCGGACCGACATTACGCGTACGCTTCCGCGAGACTGGTTCTACCAACGTGCTTTGCACACAGGTGGCTGGCGGGTGTCTGTTTCTCCAACTTTAGTTGAACGGAGTGTGGCTACGCCCGGTCCTTGTGAAGGTTAAAACAGCACTAACTTGACGAACTATCGTTGTGGTTTTGATGTGTAGGTAAGAACGGTTCTTGCTCAGCCCGTAGCAGCCACGTAAAACTTGCAACAACAAAGTAGAGGACGTCTAACTTGTTTTTGCAGGGCATGTTGTGATGTGATATGGTCAAGGCATGATGCTATATTTTATTGTATGAGATGATCATGTTTTGTAACCGAGTTATCGGCAACTGGCAGGAGCCATATGGTTGTCGCTTTATTGTATGCAATGCAATCGCTCTGTAATTGCTTTACTTTATCACTAAGCGGTAGCGGTACTCGTAGAAGCAATAGTTGGTGAGACGACAACGGTGCTACGATGGAGATCAAGGTGTCGCGCCGGTGACGATGGTGATCATGACGGTGCTTCGGAGATGGAGATCACAAGCACAAGATGATGATGGCCATATCATATCACTTATATTGATTGCATGCGATGTTTATCTTTTATGCATCTTATTTTGCTTTGATTGACAGTAGCATTATAAGATGATCTCTCACTAAATTTCAAGATAAAAGTGTTCTCCCTGAGTATGCACCGTTGCCAAAGTTCGTCGTGCCGAGACACCACGTGATGATCGGGTGTGATAAGCTCTACGTTCATCTACAACGGGTGCAAGCCAGTTTTGCACACGCAGAATACTCGGGTTAAACTTGACGAGCCTAGCTTATGCAGATATGGCCTCGGAACACTGGAGACCGAAAGGTCGAGCGTGAATCGTATAGAAGATATGATCAACATAGTGATGTTCACCATTGAAAACTACTCCATCTCACGTGATGATCGGACATGGTTTAGTTCATTTGGATCACGTGATCACTTAGATGATTAGAGGGATGTCTATCTAAGTGGGAGTTTTTAAGTAATATGATTAATTGAACTTCAAGTTATCATGAACTTAGTCCTGGTAGTATTAGCATATCTATGTTGTAGATCAATTGCTCGCGTTTAGCTCCCCTGTTTTATTTTTGATATGTTCCTAGAGAAAACTAAGTTGAAAGATGTTAGTAGCAATGATACGGATTGGATCCGTGATCTGAGGATTATCCTCATTGCTGCACAGAAGAATTATGTCCTTGATGCACCACTAGGTGACAGACCGATTGCAGGAGCAACTTCAGACGTTATGAACGTTTGGCAAGCTCGATATGATGACTACTTGATAGTTTAGTGCACCATGCTTTACGGCTTAGAATCGGGGCTTCAAAGACGTTTTTTTGAAACGCTACGGAGCATATGAGATGTTCCAAGAGTTGAAATTAGTATTTCATACTCATGCCCGTGTCAAGAGGTATGAGACCTCTGACAGTACTTTGCCTACAAGATGGAGGAGAATTGCTCAGCTAGTGAGCATGTACTCAGAATGTCTGAGTACTACAATCACTTGAATCAAGTGGGAGTTAATCTTCCAGATAAGATAGTGATTGGCAGAGTTCTCTAGTCACTATCACCAAGTTACTAGAACTTCGTGATGAACTATAATATGCAAGGGATAATGGAAATGATTCCCAAGCTCTTCGTGATGCTGAAATCGACGAAGGTAGAAATCAAGAAAAACATCAAGTGTTGATGGTTGACCGGACCACTAGTTTCAAGAAAAGGGCAAAGGGAAGAGGGGGAACTTCAAGAAGAACGGCAAGCGAGTTGCTGCTCAAGTGAAGAAGCCCAAGTCTGGACCTAAGCCTGAGACTAAGTGCTTCTACTGCAAAGGGACTGGTCACTAGAAGTGGAACTACCCTAGATACTTGGCGGATAAGAAGGATGGCATAGTGAAAAAAGGTATATTTGATATACATGTTATTGATGTGTACTTTACTAGTGTTTATAGCAACCCCTTAGTATTTGATACTAGTTCAGTTGCTAAGATTAGTTACTCGAAACGGGAGTTGCAAAATGAACAGAGACTAGTTAAGGGTGAAGTGACGATGTGTGTTGGAAGTAGTTCAAAGATTGATATGATCATCATGGCACACTCCCTATACTTTCGGGATTAGTGTTGAACCTAAATAAGTGTTATTTGGTGTTTGCGTTGAGCATGAATATGATTTGATCATGTTTATTGCAATACGGTTATTCATTTAAGTTAGAGAATAATTGTTGTTCTGTTTACATGAATAAAACCTTCTATGGTCATACACCCAATGAAAATGGTTTGTTGGATCTCGATCGTAGTGATACACATATTCATAATATTGAAGCCAAAAGATGCAAAGATAATAATGATAGTGCAACTTATTTGTGGCACTGCCGTTTAGGTCATATTGGTGTAAAGCGCATGAAGAAAATCCATGCTGATGGGCTTTTGGAATCACTTGATTATGAATCAGTTGATGCTTGCGAACCATGCCTCATGGGCAAGATGACTAAGACTCCGTTCTCCGGAACAATGGAGCGAGCTACTAACTTATTGGAAATAATACATACCAATGTATGCGGTCCGATGAGTGTTGAGGCTCGCGGCGGGTATCGTTATTTCCTTACCTTCACAGATGATTTGAGCAGATATGGGTATATCTACTTAATGAAACTGAAACAGTTGAAAAGTTCAAAGAATTTCAGAGTGAAGTGGAGAATCATTGTAACAAGAAAATAAAAGTTTTTCTGCGATTTGATCGCGGAGACGAATATTTGAGTTACAAGTTTGGCCTTCAATTAAAACAATGTGGAATAGTTTCACAAACTCATGCCACTTGGAACACCACAGCATAATGGTGTGTCCGAACGTCATAACCGTACTTTATTGGATATAGTGCAATCTATGATGTCTCTTACCGATTTACCACTATCGTTCTGGGGTTATGCATTAGAGACAGCTGCATTCACATTAAATAGGGCACCGTCTAATCCGTTGAGACGACACCGTATGAGCTATGGTTTAGCAAGAAACCTAAGCTGTCGTTTCTTAAAGTTTGGGGATACGATGATTATGTGAAAAAGTTTCAACCTGATAAGCTCGAACCCAAATCGGAGAAGTGTGTCTTCATAGGATACCCAAAAGAAAATGTTGGGTACACCTTCTATCACAGGTCCGAAGGCAAGACATTCATTGCTAAGAATGGATCCTTTCTATAGAAGGAGTTTCTCTCAAAAGAAGTGAGTGGAAGGAAAGTAGAACTTGATGAGGTAACTATACCTGCTCCCTTATTGGAAAGTAGTTCATCACAGAAATCTGCTCATGTGACTCCTACACCAATTAGTGAGGAAGCTAATGATGATGATCATGTAACTTCAGATCAAGTTACTACCGAACCTCGTAGGTCAACCAGAGTGAGATCCGCACCAGAGTTTTACGGTAATCCTGTTCTGGAGGTATAGACCATGACGAAGCTACGAACTATGAGGAAGCGATGATGAGCCCAGATTCCGCGAAATGGCTTGAGGCCATGAAATCTGAGATGGGATCCATGTATGAGAACAAAGTGTGGACTTTGGTTGACTTGCCCGATGATCAGCAAGCCATAGAAAATAAATGGATCTTCAAGAGGAAGACGGACGCTGATAGTAGTGTTACTATCTACAAAGCTAGAATTGTCGAAAAAGGTTTTTGACAAAGTTCAAGGTGTTGACTACGATGAGATTTTCTCACTCGTAGCGATGCTTAAGTCTGTCCGGATCATGTTAGCAAATTGCCACATTTTATGAAATCTGGCAAATGGATGTCAAAACTACATTCCTTAATGGATTTCTTAAAGAAGAGTTGTATAGGATGCAACCAGAAGGTTTTGCCGATCCTAAAGGTGCTAACAAAATGTGCAAGCTCCAGCGATCCATCTATGGACTGGTGCAAGCACCTCGGAGTTGGAATATACGCTTTGATGAGTTGATCAAAGCATATACTTTTATACAGACTTGTGGTGAAGCCTGTATTTACAAGAAAGTGAGTGGGAGCACTACAGCCTTTCTGATAAATATATGTGAATGACATATTGTCGATCGGAAATGATGTAGAATTTATGTAAAGCATAAAGGAGTGTTTGGAAGGAGTTTTTCAAAGAAAGACCTCGGTGAAGCTGCTTACATATTGAGCATCAAGATCTATAGAGATAGACGCTTGATAAATTTTTTCAATGAGTACATACCTTGACAAGTTTTTGAAGTAGTTCAAAATGGAATAGTCAAAGAAAGAGTTCTTGCCTGTGTTGCAAGGTGTGAAGTTGAGTAAGACTCAAAACCCGACCACGACAGAAGATAGAGAGAGAATGAAAGTCATTCCCTATGCCTCAGCTATAGGTTCTATAAAGTATGTCATGCTATGTACCAGACCTATTGTATACCCTGCCCTGAGTTTGGCAAGGGAGTACAATAGTGATCTAGGAGTAGATCACTGGACATTGGTCAAAATTATCCTTAGTGGAATAAGGATATGTTTCTCAGTTATGGAGGTGACAAAAAGTTCATCGTAAAGGGTTACGTCGATGCAAGTTTTGGCACTGATCCGGATGACTCTAAATCTCAGTCTAGATACATATTGAAAGTGGGAGCAATTAGCTAGAGTAGCTCCGTGCAGAGCATTGTTGACATAGAAATTTGCAAAATACATACGGATCTGAATTTGGCAGACCCGTTGACTAAACTTCTCTCACAAGCAAAACATGATCACACCTTTGTACTCTTTGGGTGTTAATCACATGGCAATGTGAACTAGATTGCTGACTCTAGTAAACCCTTTGGGTGTTGGTCACATGACGATGTGAACTATGGGTGTTAATCACATGGTGATGTGAACTATTGATGTTAAATCACATGGCGATGTGATCTAGATTATTGACTCTAGTGCAAGTGGGAGACTGAAGGAAATATGCCCTAGAGGCAATAATAAAGTTATTATTTATTTCCTTATATCATGATAAATGTTTATTATTCATGCTATAATTTTATTAACGGGGAACATAATACATGTGTGAATACATAGACAAACACAGTGTCACTAGTATGCCTCTACTTGACTAGCTCGTTGATCAAAGATGGTTGAGTTTCCTAGCCATGGACATGAGTTGTCATTTGATTAACGGGATCACATCATTAGGAGAATGATGTGATTGACTTGACCCATTCCGTTAGCTTAGCACTTGATCGTTTAGTATGTTGCTATTGCTTTCTTCATGACTTATACATGTTCCTATGACTATGAGATTATGCAACTCCTGTTTACCGGAGGAACACTTTGTGTGCTACCAAACGTCACAACGTAACTGGGTGATTATAAAGATGCTCTACAGGTGTCTCCGAAGGTACTTGTTGGGTTGGCGTATTTCAAGATTAGGATTTGTCACTCCGATTGTCGGAGAGGTATCTCTGGGCCCACTCGGTAATGCACATCACTATAAGCCTTGCAAGCATTGTAACTAATGAGTTAGTTGCGAGATGATGTATTACGGAACGAGTAAAGAGACTTGCCGGTAATGAGATTGAACTAGGTATTGAGATACCGACGATCGAATCTCGGGCTAGTAACATACCGATGACAAAGGGAACAACATATGTTGTTATGCGGTTTGACCGATAAAGATCTTCATAGAATATGTGGGAGCCAATATGAGCATCCAGGTTCCGCTATTGGTTATTGACCGGAGACGTGTCTCGGTCATGTCTACATAGTTCTCAAACCCGTAGGGTCCGCACGCTTAAAGTTCGGTGACGATCGGTATTATGAGTTTATGTGTTTTGATGTACCGAAGGTAGTTCAGAGTCCCGGATGAGATCGGGGACATGACGAGGAGTCTCGAAATGGTTGAGACATAAAGATCGATATATTGGATGACTATATTCGGACATCGGAAAGGTTCCGAGTGATTCGAGTATTTTTGGAGTACCGGAGAGTTACGGGAATTCGCCGGGGAGTATATGGGCCTTATTGGGCTTTAGGGGAAAGAGAGAGGGGAGGCTGCGCCCCCCCTCCCCCCCCCCCCAAGGCTTGGTCCGAATTGGACTAGGGGGAGGGGCGGCGCCCCCTCCTTCCTTCTCTTCTCTTTTCCCTGTCCTTCTCTCCTACTCCTACTACTTGGAAGGGCTCCTAGTTCTACTAGGAAAGGGGGAATCCTACTCCCGGTGGGAGTAGGACTCCCCTAGGTCGCGCCATAGAGAGGGCCGGCCCTCCCCCTCCTCCACTCCTTTATATACGGGGGAGAGGGGCACCCCATAGACACAACAATTGATCTCTTGATCTCTTAGCCATGTGCGGTGCCCCGCTCCACCATATTCCACCTCGATCATATCGTTGCGGTGCTTAGGTGAAGCTCTGCGTCGGTAGCATCATCATCACCGTCACCACGTCATCGTGCTGACGGAACTCTCCCGTGAAGCTCTGCTGGATCGGAGTTCGCGGGACGTCATCGAGCTGAACGTGTGCTGAACTCGGAGGTGCCGTACGTTCGGTACTTGGATCGGTCGGATCGTGAAGACGTACGACTACATCAACCGCGTTCTGCTAATGCTTCCGCTTTCGGTCTACGAGGGTACGTGGACAACACTCTCCCCTCTCGTTGCTATGCATCACCATGATCCTATGTGTGCGTAGGAATTTTTTTGAAATTACTACGTTCCCCAACAGAACTCCCTCTTGGTATTCTCATTATGGCCTACTTGCGGGGCATACACACCGATAACATTGAAAACTAAGTCCCCAACTACCAGCTTGACCAGGATAATTCGGTCCCCACATCTCTTCACGTCTAACACTCCATACTTGAGGCTCTTGTTGGTCAAGATGCCTACGCCATTTCTGTTTGCAACCATCCCCGTGTACCATAGCTTGAAGTCGGTACCCTCCACCTCCTTTGCCTTCTGTCCCCTCCATTTGGCTTCTTGGATGCAAAGGATATCAACACCTCTCCTCACCGCTGCATCAACTAGCCCTCGAAGTTTCCCTATTAGAGACCCTATGTTCCAGATATCTAAGCGAATCCTCCTAGGCTCAGCTAGCTTCCTTACCCTTCACACTTGTCGAGTCAAATGCGAAGACCCTTTCTCATTTTCCACTACATCCGGGCAGCGATGTAGCGCGCCACTAAGGATGGGACGACCCGATCCTCGCTCAATTGCCACCGTATCCAGATCAAGATACAGCGCGCCACCTGGGGGTGACGGCCCAACCCTTGCCCGTTTGACACCACACCCGTGTTCCGATGTGGCACATCGCTAAGAGGGTTACGCCCCAACAAAAATCTTCTGGGTTTCATCTCCATAAGAGTAGCTGAGTTTTTACGTTGGCTCGCCAAGCCTATCACAACCCTCCTCCTTTGTCGGGCTTGGGGCTGTCTATGTTGAGTATGAACACATAAATATAATAATACAAATATTATTGCCTCTAGGGCATATTTCCAACACATGTTGAGTAGAATTAAACATACAGTCATGGTATTTGAGAGGGATTTGTTATCCCAGAAGCGAGCAGGACCTCGAACAATGGCAAAACCAAGCTGGCAAAACACCAAATGCCCTCTCAATATCTTTTGGGCATGCTTCTTGTGCTTGGCAAAAATAGTTTGTTTTCTGCCTTGTGGCGTGGCGATGGCGGCTACTGCCCACGTGCGGCAAGAAATGGGCACCCCTGAGGTCCAATCTTGGTGGAGAAGATGCGGGCGATAACGGCCGAAGCTCTCAGCATCGCAAGCTGGCTTGAGGGAGCAAAATCGCCGGAGAACTGTGGCTGGAGAGGAGACAGAAGGGCGGGTGCACACGGATATGCTAGAGTTGCTCTTAATGTAGCGATGGGGTCCTTCGGGAATCCGGACTCTTCGCTAAAAGCGCCAACCAAAGGCATTGAAGATCAAAAAGTAGTAGCTTATTACACCAACTGTGAGACAAAGTCTGAAAGTGCTCAATAATTAGACCTTAGACCCTTCTCAATGCTCCACTTTGCATAGGTGCTAAGGTAGCCATGTAGGCGAAAAAGCTGATGTGACAAAGTAAGTAAGAGGGGGGATATGAGTGTGGCGACCCCAGAAAGAAATAATGCCAAGCGAGTGAACCTAGGAAAAACAATTAAATGAAAGAAGCCCACCACTGCATGGAGGACATTAGTTGCTAAATCATTCAATGAAGGGAGCTTGGCTACAACAAGCTAAGCATCTATGCATTGGGGGCTTTAGTTGCTCAAGTCTTTAATGTGCTTAGCATCTCATTTAAGCACCCCGTGCATTAGCAGCAGTTGATTATTATTCTTAGTAGGTTGTGCGATACTACCTCCGTCCTAGTTTATTAGTCCTCTACATATTTTGTGTCGAATTTTGACCATAGATTTAACTAATAAATGTGTAAAAAATGTAACGTGTTGGATTCGTTTTTGAATATAGTTTTCGATGATATAATTGTTGGTGACATGCATTGAAATTTTATTAGTTAAATTTATGGTCAACGTTTGACACAAAATAAGAAGAAGACTAATAAACCAGGATGGAGGTAGTACTTCTTTCACAATTACACGGCTTTCTAGTTTCATAAATCTCACTAATAATACACACGAAAAATATCATAAAAGATATATTGTTGAAAAAAATCAAATATCAATTCAACAACATAACTTTGCTCCCCACTCGGAGGTTAAATGACATACATGTACGTATGTACCTCCGTTTTCATTCACTCTGCATATTAGTTTTGACCTCTGTCAATTTTTATGAAGTTTGACCAATTTTATCAAAAACAATCTAAACTCTCAAAATAAAAGAACGGTATGTAAATATATTGAATGATAATTCTAATAATATTGATTTGTGTTGTGAATGTTAATTTTTTTAGAAACTTGATCAAAGTTTAGATGTTTTATCCAAAACAAAGCTAATATACGAAGTAAATGAAAAATGTAAATATATTGAATGATAATTCTAATAATATTGATTTGTGTTGTGAATGTTAATTTTTTTAGAAAGTTGATCAAAGTTTAGATAGTTTCATTCAAAACAAAGCTAATATATGAAGTAAATGAAAACAAAGGGAGTACGTACCGAAAATCCATCTCTATACCCGAGCTCATCTGCACCCGTGCTGACGAAAAAAATCAAAACAAATACTAGAAAAAATTAAAAATTCCATTTTTTTTGTGTGGTAGACAACTTGATGCGTGAGACCCGCTCCAAATTTCAAGGTATTTGGACGTGTGAGCACCTCTCAGCAAAAAAGACAAATTGAGGGTCTGTAAAAATGTTTACTGTTCATGTACTGTTTTGACCCGATTTATCTCTTTTGCTGAGAGCTGCTCAGATGTCCAAATGACATGAAATTTGGAGCGGGTCTCACACATCAAATTGTCTATCATGAAAAAAAATTGAAATTTTTTGAATTTTTTATGATTTTTTTCTAACCGGATGCAAATGAGCCTGGGCACCGAAACGCCCTACTCAGTACGTACTCTATATTGAACGTTAGCTAGGCTGCTTTGAGTGCAAGTTGGCCACTTGTCCTTGTCGGCCCAATTGGAGAGTCAAGTGGCCTGCACGATTTCTCATAACACTTGCCCTTGTCTAGAGTATGCTTGTTGATAGGTTTTACAAAAATGATTATTCTCGTCCATTTCAACGAATAAGGTATGCGGGCATCTCTAAATGCAACTTTAAGCATATACTAGATTGATAATACATGTTTTTGGAACTTAAAAATTATACTGAATTATTTTTTAGTGCAAATTCAACTGTGTAATTTCTTCACATATAACACACTTTTTATTGGTTTAATTTATGATTAAAGCTAAATTTCGCATACATGCACGTCTTATTCCTCGAAGTATAGGGAGTATATTTTCTTAGCTCTGGAGATTTGGAGGCGGTCTTTGGGCGGTAAGGCCCCTCCCAATGCTCCACCTTGTACAGGTGCTAAGGATGCCAACTAAGCAAAAAATCTGATGTGGCAATGCTAATTAAGAAGAGAGAGAGGGTAGTATGGTGAACCCAGGAAGAAACGATGCTAAGCGCGTGTACCTAGGTGAAAGCATAATTCTGAGTCTACAACTAATTAAATGGATGAAGTTTAGCACCCAAAAGATTAACACCTTTGCATTGGGAACTTGAGTTGCTAAAGCATTTAATATACTTAGTACCTTATCTAAGCACCTTTGCATTAGTGGAGGTCTAAGCAGCTTCCTAGCAAGTGGTTGTGCGTGTCTGCCTCCTCGTTCCGTGTGAACAGACTAGGCTTTGCTTTAACTGCAAGTTGGCCAGAGGTCACATGCAATGCAGCAGACCGTCCAAGGAGAGTCAAGTGGCCGGCGCGGTTTTCCATGATACTGCTTTTATTTTTATTTTTATTTTTATTTTTATGTATATTTTGGTGAGGAGCATGTGGTCATTTATATCATGTACTGTGTACTCCAGATTTTAAGAAGCATTAAATCGTTGCATGCAAGATTAAGAAAAAATTATCAATGAATGTGAAAGTTTTTGGTCATCTATTGATGACACGTGCATGCATTGCAATTAATGCACTGATAAACTTATTTTTTGAAAAGGGACTGCATTAATTGAGTAATTTTTACAAACTACAGAAGTTATTCCACCACTCATCATTTATCTCGATTGGTGAGATTTTTAAATTGAGCACTATAAATCAGGAGAGAGATTGTATATGATAAGGGAGTAAGGGCATCTTCAAAGCGGACCCTCAAACATCCGCAAGCGTTCGCCGGATGCAGTTTGCCATGAAAATGGATAAAACTGGCCTTTATCTGAAACTTCAACACAAATGACCCCAATCTGAAAATATTTCACGAAATGGCCCCTTTTGCATGATTGCCCGGAGT
>NC_057808.1:565163246-565173430 GCF_018294505.1 Triticum aestivum
CGGGCCAGTGGTGCGCCGGCCTTGGTGGTTCCTGGTGGCGTTGCGATGGTGGGATTCCAGATCTGGCCAATTCTGGCTCGTCGGTGTTGGGCCGGCGAGGAGGTGTGCAGCTTGGTGGCTATCCAGTGCTTCCGGCGCGGTGGCTCTTCAAGAGGTGGGTGGGCCAGCGGAGGTGTTGTGCGTGGGGGTGATGGTGGTGTTGGATTGCTTCGGGCGAAAGCTTGCCCGGTCTTGCCGGCTGGCGGCGTCGGCGCCTGTCGGCGTCGAATAACCTCCATGGAGGCGTCGTCGTGGAGCCCCGCATCCTCCTACACCCTCGGATTTGCTCTTTGGGTGAAAGCCTAAGGCCCGGCTGGGTCGGGCGACGGCGTCGACATCGTCGCTTCCCTCTTTGGGGCGTCGCCTTGAAGAGCTTTCGGATCCCGTTTGCACACTCCATGTGCTGGACGCTCGCGACATTGCGGTCGGCTGGTGCTCGTCCGGCGATGTGGGTGTTGGCGCGGCTTCTTGTGTGGCAACGATGGCAGTTTCGAGCGGAGCAGGCTTGCAGATGGGTCTTGGTAGTCGGTCTCTTCCGGCGTGTTCGAGGGGTCGCCGTGCCCCGCTTTGTCTTCCTGAAGTCGGAGTTGCTGGGGAGGGACCCTTGCGGTGACGATCACACGAGACGGGTGGTCAGCTCTGGCGCTGGCTCGGCGATAGAGTCAGAGCTGTCTGGTCGCCGACGCGTGTGGCGGACTGTTTGGCATCGGCTGGCGCAGGCCTCGACGCTTGTTTGCGGTGAGGGCTTCTTCGGTGGTCTTTGATGGTGGAGTCGGAGTCGCCTTCGCGGAGGCGTGATGACGATGACGCCGGGCTGCAACCTCGACGACGCTTTTCTTCTCGGCGGCGTGTGTGCGTTCTTGTGCGGGTGGCCAGGTCGACCTTGCATTTGGTGCATTATTTTTTTCGTGTCTATGTAGTATGGGCAGGAACTTGACCTCGGTAGGTATAAGCATAGAAGGCACCGGGATTAAGGTAGCTAATTAAGGAAGGGAGGGAGGGTCACTCATGAAACAAAACTGAATTTGAGAGCTGCCGTTTCACAGTTTTCAAACTCAAAAAACTGTCAAGTTCATCTAGAATGAAGAATTTTTCACACTGAATTTTCTGAGGCTGAATTTGAATTTGGTACCGGCTGAACCACTTCTTCTCTACTGTCTCTCTGGTGTCTCAGTACTCAAGTAAGTACAAGTCGCAACATTAATATAGCACACGTGTCCTGTCTAGGGCTTGAAATAGCATGGGGCCGATAGGTACTACTGTCTATATGCCATACAAGGCACCGTGGCTGTTTCTGCTTACTGTCTGTGGATGCAACCATTGCATCACACTGAAAAAATTTCCAAGACTGGATTATGTAGCGGCTGAGAGATGAGACTCAAGCCTTGTTTCTGTCTAGTCTTTTTGAGCTCAAAAACATACTGCATATATTACAACTAGTCCAAACTACATACCGCATACATAGGACTAGTTCAGGGCCTTGCACTTGTACACTAGGCGCTGGGCAGCATACCCATGACCATGAGACACACAGGATGCTAATAGTAATACTGCGGTCCATCGCCAGTTTCAAAAATACCCAGCATTGACACAAAGACATGCCCAAAATGAACTTAAACCTGGGACTATCAATCACACATAAACTAACTAACTGGGCAACAAAAGGGATTATAATTCATTCTAAGCAACAATTAAAAACACAACAGGTCCGAATGCACACAGGCTTTCAGTCATTAAACTTGTCCAGTTTAAGACTAAGTTTAGTCAGGTACAAATGGAATACTGCTTGACTAGTAAAAGTTTCGGTGTTGTACGACCAAACATAACATCACCGAAAGCAAATTAAACATCGTGCACTCTTCCTGCTTCGTCGTGGTAAAAGATTAGATCGGCTCCTTCCATACAAGAAAATACACATATAGGGAGGGTCTCCTTCCATACAAGAAACGTCGACTCCATGCCAAGAAACGAGGTTCCTACCAAACCTAGAACAAGCCTTGGCCCCAGCAGCAGCGAAAAGATTAACCCAAAAATCAGCAATACACACAACACAAGTGCCAAACACCACCATTTTTCTGGATTCCATAGAGGCCAGCGACCCTGGATAGCGCGAGGAGCTGCTAGTCTTTTACATGTTTGGGTTCAGGTCGGTGTTAGTCGCAACCAGACGAGCACAGCAGAAACACAACGCACGGTCGTTAGTTTTTACGCCTGCCAGAAAACCTTATAGATACAAAAAGATCGGAGTCCTCCCACACCGGCTGTCGACAGGCATTTCACAGTTCAGTATGATTGCGTAAGGATAAACTATAGGAGCTAGTTTTATTACCAGGTTGGACCCCAGGGCGCCTTGAGAGAGGGTCGCTGTGAGTAGGTACCTCACCCTCTATGGTTGGATGACAGCAACCCCATTTGTTCAGTGAGATTTGCCAAGTTCTCGGTCCTGGTCCATCCATTCTCCTCTTGCGCTTCCCTTGTGTCCAGCAGACCTGAATCGACCTCGTCGTTGTCGATGGAGAGAGGGCTGGCACAAAGGAACTGCTCCCAGAAGGAATCAATGATTCCTGGAAGCTTCTGGGTGTCATCGGTCTCATCAGTGTCGATGGGGTCCATGGGAACAGAGTCATCACTGCCTTCATCTGGTAGGGGGAATATACACTCAGGACCAGGCATTGCATAGTTCTCTACAGGAATATTAATTGCGTCCTCCGTTATGAGATCATGCAGATCTGGGAATCCTGGAATGCTGATATCACTTAAACCTGGTGTCATAGCCTTTGGAATAGAAGATGCAGCACTCATGTTGGGAAGTTGTGTGGGAAGTTGTGTGGATGAGTTGCTGTCCAGAACTGGACACTGCATCTCAGGGGGAGTTGACGATGAACAAATTGCTGAAAGCCCAGAGCTCGTGGGCATATATGGCATGCCTGAGTTGCCTGGGACCTCTGCAAGGGTGACTGCAGAATTCCGGGTTGATGAAGAGCTGTCAAAAGTTTGAGCACTTGGCATACAGTTCTCCAGGAGCAAATTATCTGAATTGCCCATGGATTCAAATCTGTGTGGGGAGGTATCCTGCTGCAGGATCTTCCTCAGCATTGCTTTGGCTGCTTCGTTGATCATAGGCTGATACTTGATTATCTGGCCATCCAACAACGCACTTTCAGAGTTCAGGCCATCATCTTGCTTAGGTAGCCTCCTTTTCTTGTTGGCAGCTACTATTCTTCTTTTGCTGTTTTCGTTCTGCTGTACAAACTGTGCTAGGAAGCCAGGACTCTGCATTGCTTTGGCCAGGAAAGACATCATTTGTTGCTGTCGCTGCTCCATTCCGTGAAGACGCTTGCCCAAAGTCTGCAGCTGATGGTCAGTGGTCTGCTGTTGCTGTCTCAGCCTGACAAGCTCCTGCATTAGAACGTTTTTATCCCTCTTTAGCATCTCAATCTCTTCCTCCATCCCAAACTTCCCCACCTCTACACAAGAAGGCATTGGAGCATTCTGCAACTGGGGTTGCTGCTGATGCTGCTGCTGGGGTTGCTGCTGTGGCACTTGCACTTGGTTGTTTGCATGCGATGGTTTCCTTCTGTTGATGGTCTTCAGTAGATGTTTTTGACCTCTCAAAAAACCCTCATTTGCAAATTCCCACTTGTCTGGATCAACTTTTCTGAATCCCTGTTACCAAAAGCAGCAATGAGATTATTAGAAAGGGGCTAATGTGCTTTGAATGGTCGGCAACTTTGTAGCATCACGAAAAGGGGAAGTAGAGAACAATCACACTAGCAATGCAACCCAAACAATCCTGACAGGCTCACCTAAAAGAGTCTGCAACTCAAGGAAACAGCTAATTGACCACAATACAGAAGGGCATGATTTTACCACATGTTGCATTAGTAGTCATCTGTGTAAGGATTATAAATAGTTAAAAATGATAACAGGCTCAGGTGCACTGAAGATAAGCAATAATTAAACTATATAGTTGTAGTCAGTAAGTCCTACTATCCCGCTATCCAAGAGCCCCACAATTTGCTGCTGTTATTAGATTCTTTGCAAATGTATATTCAACCTAGAGATGACCCAGGTCAATGACTGGGAATCGCATATGCATTCACCAGTTAAGGAGTGTAACCACATCCAGATAAACAAGCATCAGAATGGTATAGAACTACAGACGATCAGGTACAGGCAGTCTACCTGGAACAAATAGTTCTTCACTGGATATAAACAGTAATCGCTTTAAACTGAAGTGATGTTCAGAAAGCAAACAAAAAAATAACAAGCAAAGGAACAAATCCAGTGTATTGTGTACTGCTACTTTCTGAATAACTTCTAAAAGTGCATGTGATTGTAACATGTTGCGCTAACAAGAATGTCTTCAGATTTGATAACATAACTCGTAATTCCCAATGCAAATATCAATTCATAAAACATATTGGGGAGATTGCACAAAGGTATGTAATGAGATGATCATATGCATGCAAGGTTTTGTTAAAATTTATCATCAAATGCTTGGGATCACTTTAAAGGATCTCATAATGTAATTGTGTGAGAAAACTGTTTCCAGGCATCTGAGCTTGGGCAGCACCTGAGAAGTAGTACTTCTTAGATGTCACAAAGGGACCAAATTGGCTCTGGATAGATCATATATATTCGCAGCATTTTGTCAATTATAATATTATTTTTGCAAGTAAAAATAAAAATCTTACAAATTAATCTAAGACTTAAAGGCAAGACACGCACTGGGACCAAACTGTGATGTATCTAATATTCTAGCACAATAAGCATATTAAACTATCCGGAAACAGAGTTAAGGCGGTTTCAAGAAATAGGTCATGATGTACAAAAAATGGGGAGGGAAGCTTAGCCAGATCTATGCGCTTATTTATGCCAACTGGTGGTGCTCCTTTGGCCAGAAATCAAAAGCTCTAGACGGTTCAAGCTTTCAGAGTGGTCAAGTACACTTGCAGCACATGCTCACATGTGTAAACATTGGATTCTACAAACTAAACACAACTAAGCTATGTTTTAAACCAAGAAGGGTTTATTGGTAGGATGGGTTCAATTTCACATACATATCCCAAGACTACAGTAAACAGCTGCAATATTATATGCAAGAGCATGAAGGTATCCATGATTTCAGTACCCTCACTAAGAAATTGCCAACATATGCGTTTTAGTCTTAGATAAAACAAGCAACCTGTCACCAGCTGTCACACAAACATGACAACAGTATTAAACCTGACTAACTCTATGCTCTTCAAGTTAATAAGAAAGCGGTATTCCAGAGATAGAGTTTCATCAGTGCCCAACACTTCCTGGTCTTCCTGACTGCTTTTCCCAGTAGGATTGTCCAAACAAACAACAGATTAGCAATTCGGTTAATATTCCTAAATGGCTGCACACACGAAACTACGGCAGCATGTGGCATTCAGGATCAAAGGGTCGGTGGCGCTCCTCTGGCAATAAATCAAAGCCCTCGACGGTTGAAATTTTTAGAGTGGTCTAGTACACACACTTGCAGCACAGGCTCACATGCCTAAACATTGTGAGTCTACAAAATAAACTCAACTAAGCTATCTTTTAACCCATAAAGGGTTTATTGGTAGGACGGTTCAATTTCACCTAGAACGAGGAAAATCCCTAGAATCCTACCTAGGTGATATGCACCTTGTTCGTACATAAGCTTAAAACAAGCAACCTGTCACCTGTTGTTACACTCACATGACAACAGTATTAAACCTGACCGACTCGTTTCTATGTTCTTTAAGTTAGTATAAGGAAGAGGTATTCCAGAGATAGAATCTCATCACAGTGAACCTACACTTCCTGGTCCTCATTACTGCCTCCCGGTAGGATTGTCCCAAATAACAACAGACTAGCAACTTGGTTAAGATTCAAAAACGGCTACATATAAGAAACTAGGGCAGCAGGTGGCATTCAGGATCAAAAGCCAAAAGGTTGGTGGCGCTACTCTGGCCAAAAATCAAAGCACTGGACGGTTAATTTTTTTTAGAGTGGTCAAGTACACACTAGCAGCACAGGCTCACATGCGTAAACATTGGGGCCTACAAATTACACTCAACAGAGCTCTGTTTTTAAACCAAGAAGGGTTTATTGGCAGGACGGTTTTAATCTCACATTCTACGAGGAACACTGAAAGACTAAAGCAAACTGCTGCAATACTATATGCAAGACCACACAGATATCCGTGATTCCACTACCTCAAGTAGATCCCTGTCTAAGAAAGTGCCAATGTATGCATCTCGTTCTTACATACATACGCTCGAAACAAGCAACATGCCACTCGCTGTCGCTCTCACAGAACAATTTTTAGAGAGGCCAAGCACACACACTTGCACAAGCCTAAACATTGGGGCCTACAAACTAAACTCGACTCAGCTACTATGTTTTAAACCAAGAAGGGTTCATTGGCAGGACGGTTTTAACCTCAAACACTAGGAGAAAAAATTCCAGGGCTGCAGTAAACTGCTGCAATACTATATGCAGGATCACGCAGGTACCCGCGATTTCTCAAGTAGACCTCTGTCCAACAAATTGCCAAGATATGCAACTTGTTCTTGCATAAGCTGGAAGCAAGAAACATGTCACTTGCTGTCACAATCACAGAACAACGGTAATAAACCTGACCAAGTCCTCTCTCTCTCTCTCTCTCTCTCTCTCTCTCTCTCTCTCTCTCTCTCTCTCTCTCTCTCTCTCTCTCTCTCTCTCTGTTGTTTAAGTCAAGAAAAGCAGCAGTGATAAACCTGACCAACTCCTGTGTAAGTTGTTGAAGTCAAGAAATCAGTATTCCCGATCTGGTTCAAGTGGTAAATCAGCAGAGTACACGCGAAGTAGAAACTAGAGGCAGCGGGTGGCGTTGGGGATCAGATCAGCTCAGGCATGCACAGCACGGATACACTAGAAGCACGCCATGATCAATCAATCCAGCTCTCATAGACCCCAAAAAACACCCGAATTTTAAGCGCAGTGGGTAGCAGAGAGACGGACAAGAAGATGAAATCAAAGGGGAGAGGGAAAGGGGAGGGCACGCACGTAGGTGTTGAGCTGCCTGACGAAGGAGGAGAAGTTGTTGTGCTTGAAGTACTTGGGGAGGAGGTCCCGGGCGAACTCGGGCGTGTTCCACACGATGAAGCTGTTGTTGGCCGGCCCCCAGGAGACGACGGCGTCCGTGGCCGGGTCGTCCACCATGTCGTACGTCTTCATCAGGAACGGCGGCGGCGCGCCCGCCCCCGCCGCCCCGGGAGGCGCGACCGCCGTGGTCACCGTCGACGCCGCCGCGGCCGCGGCGGCCGCAGCAGCTACCCCGCCGTCCATCGCCGCGCCCGATCCGTACGGCCTCGGAGCTCAGCCCCGCCCCGCGGGAACACCACCAGCCGGACCGGAGGGAGCTCCTCCGATTGGAGCAGTGGGGGATTTGGGGGTGGGGATTGATTCTAGGTCTGGGGGTGGAGGTGGAGGTGAAAGGTGGGGTCTTTGAAGGAGGGGGGATGGGTGGGAAGGAGACGACAAGAAGAGAGATAGCGGGGGGCAATATATAAATACTTGGTTTAGTCGAGGGGCGTTTCTGTAAAAAGATGTGATCTGAGCTGGAGCCGGTGAGCAGCCGTCGCCGTCGCCCGGTTGGGTTCGCCGGGGAAGGAAGGAAGGAAGTAAAAATATATATCTCCGGGGAACCGCATGCCTTGTGCGTGGGCTGTGCCTGTGATACCGACATTCATTCGTTCGTTCGTTCGTTCGTTGGGATTTTTGGTCTGCATTTTTTCTTCATAAGATGTGTGGAAACAAAACCGCTTTGTGTTTTTCAGTGTTTTCCACGGAACGGAAACCTTGTGTTTCGAGCAAGTCCGGTGATACTACACGCCCTGTTTCAAAACAAAGAAAAGAAAAAGGATCCTTACTGCCCAACAGCTAATGTGTTCCGCTTATTGAACAGAGTCTATGTTCGCTCTGTGACCCCTGGATGTCCAAGTCGTCCTTGGGGTGATCTCGCAATTCCTATGGGGTGGAGACAATAGATGCGTGGGTATGTAGAGGGCACGCGTGGGAGAATGAAGAGATGCGACCGACACATGGTGATAGAATTGAACTCTCTAAAAGTGTCCATAGTAAGCTCGAGTATTGGCAAGTACACACAGAGTTGTGTTACTAGTGCACTGCCAAGCAAAAAAATAGTTCTCCTACCAAGGTGCATAACATTAGCCCGAACTGATTCAAGCGATGCGTCAAGTGGAGCGAGTGAGTGCATGTGTTATCACTCTTTTTTCTCATGCTACAACGAGTAACAACAGAACAACTCATATTTTATATATATTGATGATTCTTCTATTCCCACTAGCAATATGGTAGCCGCCTCCTCCTCCTTCACAAAAAAGAGCTAGGGTTTCTGCCTCCTGCCGCCGCCACCGCAGATCTGCTCCTCTCCGGTGGTCCTAGCTAGGGCCATGGGGTCGCGGTGGATCTTGGCAAGGGCCGGCCGGAGGGCTCCGTTTTTAGTTGTTTCTTTCAGTTTTGCTAGGGTTTGTGTCCTGCTCAGGAAGACGAGACGACGGCGGCTCTCTGAAGATGGGATGGAATAAAGGTCTCTCCGCCTAGACCCCGTTCCGGCGGTGCATCTAGCATCGTTGGTTGGCGTGTGGAGGTGTGTCTCCGGCGGATCTATCTTTGGTGGATTTGCTCGGATCTCGCCGTTGTTCGTCTACGTTCGTGTGTCTTCGAGTTGGATCCTTCTGATCTACGTCATTCTTCATCTGCGGCGGTTGCTGTTCTGGTGCGCTAGTCCTACGGGGTCTTAGCACGACGACTTCTCGATTGTTTACTACAACAAGTTGTGCCCTACTTCGGCGATGACGGCGGTGCGCCTTCGCCTCGCTTCAGTGCTTGTGCTCGTCGCTAGGTGGTCTATGGATCTGGATATACTTTTTATTATTTCTGGTATTCGTTGTGCTACCATGATTGAAGATGAATAGATCGAAAATTTTCTCACAAAAAAAACTAGCAATATGGTAGTACCAAACTTATACACTTGTCATGCAAGCCAAATGGGCCTTCAAGATATCATAACTTTAATTGGGCTAAATTACAAGATTTAGTGGGTAGAGGCACATAAAATCTAACATTGTGTTTTGCATAGCACCGTGAAATTTGGCCCTAGCGTTAGCATATCATTGAAAATAGACCGATCTTAAACCTTAACTAGAATGGTTCACAAGCCACAAACATGGGTTTTTTTAGCGAGTTGCGCGACTGAGGCAAGCAAACCAAATGTCACTGTGTAGTGTCCCTGGGAGCCAAACACGATGAAGGATGGTATCGTCTCGATAATGTGTCCCACTTAGGTTTTGCCTGATTCGCCCAGAATCTTGAGAGTCGGACCTCCATGAGCTTCTCCCAGAATCTTACACTCATTGACATAATAGTAATTGAAAACGGAAGAAGAGATAACCTAGTAGCAAACTAAAACACTTTAGGCCCCCTTTGTTTGGGCTACAGATTTTTGGGAATCGCTTTGGATGTGGATTTTGATAATCAGCTGCAGCTATGGATTCCTACGAATCTAAATCCGACTGTTTGTTTAACATGATTTTTGACAACTATAGAAATTGTGAGAGATGTGAAATGTCTATAATGCCTTTGATCCAGCTGCGTTCTCGAAATGTTGCTCACGGCGATGTAAGCAGCCGGGACGGCGCGACCCTCGGTGTTGGCCGCCACAGTTAGGCAGGAGCAATGGGGGCGGCGCAGCTAGGAGTCGCCGTGCTGGGGGCATACCTGGTGGTGAGGCAGTTTTCAGAGGGGGCGATGCAGTTGGAGTTTGAAGGAGGGGGAAAGGGGGATGGACGGAAGGAGGCATAAATACTTGTTTAATCGAGGGGTGTTTCCGTAAAAAGATGTGATCTGAGCTGAGTTGAGCGAGGTTGATTTGATTTGAGTGGAGCAGAGCCGGTGAGGCGGTGACGGCGGCCCTTCAGAGGGGCCTCATCGCTCCGAAGCCCTAGCTCACTCACTCTCCTCTCTCGCTCCATCCTCTCCTCTCCCCGCACCCTTTCCGATCAAATCCGGCACAAATGTCGATCGAGCTCCGGCAGCCGCTCCGACTCCGACCTGGATCCAGACTATGAGCTTGCCCTCCGCAT